>NC_079171.1:12716979-12861979 GCF_947568905.1 Ostrea edulis | reverse complement strand
AGATAACAATAATAATGTACGTGCTGTTTCATTTTCATTATTTTTTTGCGGATTTATTCCGAAAATGGAAAAGTTCAAACATTACCAATGGCTCTTTTAATGTCAATGTCATGAACTCAATATGATAGTGCATTTTAATTTACCAAGAAGTGTGCATGTATTATATTTACCTGTCTGACATAGAAAACATATTCCATTTAAAAAATAATGTCTCCTTATTTTCTTACTAGATACAATTCTACTTACGTTACAGACCAAACATGTTTGTAAACATCATTTATAGCTCTCCATGTATATCTATAAAGCTAAAGTAGATCATGCGGATTTGTTATTTTTAAAGATAAGCTCAATCTAAATAGATGGTTTCCATATTCGTAAAAATTTAACCCTGCATTGCTATGTATATTTGTAAATTGTGAACCTAATCATATAAAGCATGATGGAATGAACCTAGGCATATAAATCATGACTGGGTATAAACCTAATCATATAAATATATTTATATTACAAATTGTATTTTCCTCTATGAGCCAACCAATTTCAACACGCGACACAATACGTTCATATAGACGATGACTGGAAAAAGAACTAGTTTAAAGCACGCGACTGAAAGAGCGTAATGATTTGTTACAAAGATCTCGCAAAATCAGACCTTGGATGATGGTTGGAAATTTCCGTGGATTATCATCCGAATATTGGGGTTTCCTAGCTGCAAACTACAGTGTACCGTGTGATGTTGATGAAAGACATGGTAAGACGGAGTGTGACATCATGTCTGTTTTGACATACGTCACAATACGACTGTGACAGGGGCGGATCTGAGGAGTTCGTTTTCTGCAAGAAAATATTTCATGACTTATAGAAGGAATGTAAACACAAGATGATTAAGTAAATGGATATGAATATAACAAGATTCACAGAATCCGCATCAAATAAAAATCCGTCAATATTGACCATGAACAGCTGCTGCACATGAATCATGACTTCATGTGGTAAAAAGAGTGAATATGTAAAGATAACAAATAGTGATCAATCTCTTAAATCCTATCATAGGAATGCAAAGAAGGACAAGAATGTTGTATTATATTTCTTTCTTCAAATAATTAATTAAGAAATCCTACGAAAGTTACACTAACTAGAGTGCTCACACAATGTGTTATCCTGAACCAATACGTTGCACAGCTTACGTAATTTTAGGATCTTCACAGTTTGACAGTTCACAACTAATAAACGAACGGATGAGGATACCGGTGTTTTGTTTTAGCCACTTTAATTGTAATGTATTTGAAATGAATATGGCAATGTTAGTTTGCCAAATGATAAATTTGAATATAATATCCTTTTTAAATATATCATTCGATCATCATACAGAGAAGTATGTTTTACAGCAGTGATTTACGCACTTGTAGAATCTATACGTCGTATTTGGAAACAACGAAACAATCTGCGAAAAACCGTTATGACCACATTGACGTTATATTCCATAGATGATTGAAAAGAGCGCTACGATGTAGTTTTAACGAGAAGGAAATAGTTCTAAGAGTTGTCAAGGGTGTGCGTTCCCGGACTAGAAAACGATGAACAATAAATGACATGTTTCTAAAAGTAAATGATTAATAATCAACTTAGAAATTAAAATTTCAGTCCCATGATTTCAGATCCTCCTCGCAGAAAACTCCCCCTGTCTGTGCAGTGTTAGAAAGGTTTTCTATAGAGTCCGTGCTGAGTTTACATGCAGTATCCACCTACTGTATTGTATCATGACCTCAAATGTTTTGACTGTAACGAATGCAATTGTAATGTAAATATATTTAAATACTTTTAAAAATATTGTTATTTAAGCTTTCAAAAACCTCTAAAATGTACTGGTAGAGAAAGAGTTACACTAGTAATTAGATTTAAACGTTTGCAGATACTGGAGAGACAAAAGTTTATAGATAATGTCGCCAAGGGACAAAAAGAAAAGAAAAAAAGAGTCTCGATTTTATACATGTATTGGACTTCATTATTTGTATTATGATGTCGAACTCGAAGTATTTGTGACATAACATATGTTGTCCAGCCCCGGATATAATTGATAAGAACCTCCGTTATACAAACATAGGACTACACATTTGCAATCAATATGGGTCAATGTTTCTGGCAGGGGATCGTAGGAGTATGACGAAATAATGTTATTCACAAAGATTAACAAGATGTGATTTTACAAACGAAAGCGTACTATTGTTAGCAGTATAGAATTCTTTATGTTTATTATAACTCCATCCAATACGCTAAACAAGGCGTCAAGGTCGTTTTTACAAAATCGATGCTTTTTAGTACGTTTGTGGTGGAATTATAGAGCAATGTACTATCATTACAAGTTATACTAAAATATCACTCCACACTTCCCGTTTGCCGAAAAGTTAAGTTGTTGCTTTGCCGTCAACGTCTATGTTCAACAACGTAATCCGAGTCAAAAGTAACATGTAAAACATCTACAGAAAAGTAAACACTTCACTAAAAAACCAATCCTAAATCAGGAGAACCGATACTATTTTAATCCCGGTCTACTAACGAATCACTTGTGTAGCTCTCATAGTTCTAAGTGATTATGAATCACATGTGTAGTGTTCATTGTATTAATTGAAGTATGTAGTCTCCGTATCCACTTTAAAGGTTTTAAATGTACACAGATAAATATGACAGTTTACATCGCTCATGTATTATCCACAGTATCAAAAATGCAGACCCGACAAATTCAAAAAAACATTATCAGATCGTGGTGAATACATTTCCTTACTTCAGGCCATTTAGGCTAAATATATTTCAGACCTGAGAATGGTCCCTAAAGAATGAATGTGCATTATATTCAAACTTAGGAGCAGTGTTGACGTTGTTTATATCTAGAAGACCCATAGTATTATTCCTACGCGATGGTGATGTTTTATTATACAAGGATGCAACGGTCACTTTGTCCAGGATAGGGGTCTTGTAGTAACGCCTGTACATTGTTGCCTGCCTTTTTATTCTGAACAATAGGCCCCGAAAATTTAATTAGACTTCAACTTTCTTAAATACATTTTTTTCTGGTAAAAGTGCAACACAAGAAACATCATATCTATATGTAAACCTGGAATCTATTTAAAAAATCATATGTACTAGTTGTTATAAATCAATGAAATATCCCTCCTGTTGAAATAAAACTGAAGTGAACCGAGGAATATAACTTAACTGTAATTGGGGGTTATCTGAGACGTCTTTTGTGCAGTTATTATGGTTCAGACAGTATACAGAAACTTAGGCTCCCTTTTTAATATTTTCATATAGTGTTTGCAAATGGAGTCACTGTCTGGGACGACAGTATCCCACCCCACTACAGATTGAGTTGTTGTATCTGGCATATCCCTTGACGTAAATCCCCGTGATAACAGGAAATTCGAACTGTGCATTATTTTTGTCGACTTCATTTTTTATCTTTCTCATACTTGTTCATTTTTCCGCCTACTCGTTCTGTTTTGAGTATTCCCAGTCCAGACCAGCATAGCAGGTTAAGTTTTTCTTCCTCTATAATTATTGAAAGACGATGTCCCAAAGTTCAAACTTTTCATTACTTAAAATATTGTGACTTTCATAACTGTAACATAAATTGTGTTACGTAGGTCATATGAATATATCAGGGAAATAAGCATTAATAAACAGATCAAATTTTGACAAATTATGTAAACACAATCACTTTCTACAAAAACATTGTGTATGTATCATTAAGTACATCAGCTGTGTATCACGTTATCAAAATGTCAAGATAAAATCGCACCATGTATTTATCAATCGTTTCATTGGCATGATATTCAGATATCATTGCAAGTTGAAGTTAATATAACTCCAAAGCATATCAATTTCTTAATTTGAAAAGTGTTTGGAGCAAGTGTATTATCATTTGTAATTTGTCTATTTTTGCATTGAATTTGCAAGATGCAACGGTTTTTGGATATGCAAAGTTGAATGTAGCCCAAAAAACATGTTTTCTGTTGAAGCGACAACTTGTTTCCCTAAATTTCCTATTACACTGAAGTCCACATGCCACATAAATCAAATAGATTACACTTAAAAGCCTCGGCATGTCTTATATATATATAATTTATCTACGGAAACCGTGTTTATTCAAATGAGTTCATTGTTAAATTCACTATACGTGCATATTAGGGGGAGGGGGGGGGGTATCAAGATCACAATATAATATGGATAATACTTTAGCATATTTGCTAAATAAAGAAGAAATTGAAATTATTTGAATGTCAAGGAGAATTAATATAACCCATTTGACAGAAACTTTTACACGATTGTGGTTTGTCGTTTGACAACGGTGGTAAATAACGAAGACATATTTTGAGCATCACTGAAGAGACATTGTTTGTCAAAATGCGCATAACTTAAATAAACTTGCTTAAATTGATAAATCATGAAATGATAATATTCTTTTGAAATAAGGTTTTAACGTGTTCTATTGTTCCTTTGAAAATCATCTATCGACAACTTTTTTTTATTATTATTATTTAGTAGCTTTGATATAAACAATCGTTCCAAAGAAAAAAAAAGAGGAAAAGGTTATCTCTTCTACGTTTCTTATTAAAACAACGATATATTTGATTGAGGAAACAAACCTTCAAACATAGAATATCTCAGTCATTAACTACACGCATCTTACATACACCGAGGGGTTTGTTTTTGTTTACAATTACGTAACCACCTCGAGGGACCATCGCGTGTGAACCAGGACATATACACAAAGTAAACATTGTCGTCCTAAATATAACACAAAATGTTATGTTTTTGATCATATTGGATTTTTCGAATAATTCAGTCTTTCCGGGGATGTATATACTTGTTTATACGTCCCTGGTCTTACGTTTGTTTTCTTTTAAATTCAAAACTCTAGAGGATTGAGTTAGGCATCAATTTTAAAATCTGCAATTTAAAATACAGTTTGTTTCTCAATCATGTCAAATTGAATGTGTCTTTAATATCGGATATTCATCGCTGCTGGACTAGCGATCTGTGATTTCACACTACTTTAACTGAACATACAAGCCTTACTCAAATTCTTCGTTGTGAAAAATTACAATCACTGATGTTAGACCAGGATTCGTTCAATATCACACTACAATTTACCTTGTACACACGAACGCATACAGACATCTAGAATAAATACTGAATTCTTTTCATGTTTTACTGATGATTGTCATTTTTATGCCCCCTCTTTACTATCAGACTTATTTTTGGATGATAGATTGCTTTTCAGAGTATGGAGATGTTTTGGCTGGATGTATCTTTATTGCTGCAAGGTAATTTACGTCATTCTATAACGCTGCAATACATTTTATTAAATGCTGTTTAAAAAGTATGACACATTTGGATGTACAGGACTTCAGGGCGTGGCATGTTACCGCGCAAAATTCACTTCAAATATTTAAAAGTGAAGATAACCAACGGTGATCAATCTCATGTATGCCTTAAATAATACTAATTAGAGAGTAGGACAAACAGGGAAACCTGAATATACCAGAGGTTGGATAAGGTGAGTAAGCATCCCCTGTCAACCCTGTCATTTGTTCTGTGATCCCTTTTTTCATGTAATCAAAATTAGAACGGCCTATGAAATGGTATAACAAACGTCTTACAAAATCTTTGATTCCACCTCAGGTGTGCCCTTGAGTCCGTATGTGTCCATCTATTTTGTATTGCTTATATGAGTTAGGATATTGATCACTCTTTCTTGTCTTCACTTTGTTGTTTTTTTTACTTGACACTTTGTTTTGACCAAAGGATTCAAGTTCATAATAAGCTCCAAATCATATATTACTAAACAACTTCTACATATATTTTGACGAATCTATGGTTCAACTATTTATATATCACTCATACCTGTTACCGACCTGTATCCATTTAGATTCCACTCGTACTACTTACCAGAGTGTACATAGGATGCATGCAGATAATTGTAACAATATATAGGTCATTGACATAGACAGATACTAATAACACTTATAAGTCACTGACTCAGACAGGCAATGACACCGCTATATGACATTGATAAATAATAGCAACATTCTTAAAGTTATTTATTCATACATATAATAACAACACCATATAGGCTATTGATTCATATATATTATAGCAACATCATCTAGGTCATTGATTCATACTTACAACAGCAACATTATATAGACCAATAACTCAGATATATAATAGCAACTCTATAGGGGTTATTGACTCAGAACAGATAATAGCAGCATCATGGGGGTTATTGGCTCAGACAAATGATAGCAACATCATAGGAGTATTTGATTTAGAAGGGATAATAAAACGCAATCCTCATCAAAACATAATGTCAAAAAATGTATTTTAGTGACACATACGGCCAGAAAATTACCGACAATCTCGCATTACATGACATATTCATTAAAAATATGAATCATTGAATTTACAGAAAACAACAACGTTAGTCAGCCACAATATAAAAGTACTGCAAACAATGGAAGAAAAGTATGCATCATTAAATAATGCGGTTGATATTCCCCGATTTGATCTCATCTCCGGTATGTCCAGGGTTTCATGTTTTTCGGGCTCTCTATTTCGTATTCATTATAGGAGTTATAGGATTGATCTCTGTCCATTATCATGAACCTTTCATGAATGAAAATGATGTTTGTTAATATAAACTACGCTGTCGATATATCTAAATATCGAGTTTAATGCCACATCAAGATAATTTTTCTTCTCATGTAGAAGATTGTGAAGTGTAGATGTTTTGTCTTCAATATACACGGGAGTGTGAACTGCAGCGCTTCCGGTATATATTTGACGGAGCAATGACGCTCATAAAGCTCTGCAGTTCATACCTTGTTGGATGTTTAAAAATATTTCTGAAATATGAATACTTAGTATCGACACAACAGATTAACAATGATGTTACATAAAAAAATGTAAAACTAGGACGTACATTTTTATTCAAAGAACCTGCACTATGGTTTACAAACGTTCAGATGATAATGATCCGTTACATGAGAGCAATTGCGGTCATTCGTAATCGGATAAGTTAGGCATAACAAGCAGAAAGTATAAAGTTCATTTTTGGTCACAACAGGGACAAAAGTATATGCTTATATTTTCTAGGATAAAAAGTGATGATAACGAACAGCAATAAATCTATATCGATGCAAGATATTAAAATAGATCACCAGTTACTGTAATATGTGTCCAAAGAAAACATCAACAACAAAGTGGAGCATGTTCGTTGTGTATTATTCAACGTCCCACTTAAGAATGATTTCATTATATGGATGAAAGGTGAATATAATGGACAGTGATTGATCTCATAACTCCTATTAGCAATACTAATGGAGTGTAGGGTAAACACGGACCCTTATATATACTAGAGGTGGGATCAGGTGCTTAATCATTCCCTATCGATCGGTCACATCCATCGTATGCCCTATATTTTGATCAGGTAAATATATTTATCAGTAGTCAAAATCAGTGTGCTAAGGATGACCTAACAATCGGTATGAACACGTCAGACAGCATTTGGCCATATGCTAGATTGTATTGGCAAACTAGAACGCTATAACAAACTTACTTTGAACGAGATCGTTGAAACCCCTACACCATCAACTTGTTTACCAGTACCCTGCTTCGATTTAAAAACGTACCATATGCAGAACAAACTATTTCGTGTCGATTCAGTTGAGAGATATAAACACCGTAGGCAGGTAATAATGGAATATTGCTACAGGAAGTTGAAGGTGGAGAAACTGAAATAATCCCGATTAACATTAAGATGTGTTGTTAGTCTGTCGTTACTATCTACTTTAAATGAAATTTCTAAGTACGAAACAGAACTGGACGACTATGTGGTGTCTTACATTTCAAGTTCACTGGGATATATCGAATTGGTATATGACTGAAAATTATTATTATTAATATTTGATATGTCATCAATATACGTATCTGTCAAATTGGAGGCCACAGTAAGACATATTTTCTTCTCAGGTAGAAATTATTTAATACATTTTGCTTCATAGGAATATAGAAGCAGGTCAACAAACGAAGGAGCAAATTTCGTGCGCATGGGATTCCAACAGACTGTTGAAAGACATCATCACTGAAGACGACGAAGATATTTTCAATGAGTAACTCCAGCATATGTTTTGTTTCAACGTTAGAGTACTTCTGCGTATAATCAGAGTAACGTTGAACAGAATAATTTTATGAATGACTGATCACTAGATAGGACTAGATGCGTTCTCCATTTTTGTTGAAAAAGCAACTGTCTATGATGTCAAAAAGTTTAGTCTTTAATCTATAGTAAGGGATGGTTATGTAAAGTGTTGAAAAGTCATACATTTGGTATTGATTTGAGAACAGTTTTGCGAGTCTATCAAAAGTTATTAAGATTTTGTTTTAAATCTACATTTAATTTAAACCACTCCTGTTATATGTAATCGCACAGTATGTTTAAAGTTTCTCCTTCACAGCCGTTGATATTTTCGCGAGGAGCTAAACTATGTGCTTGATAGAACATGTATTGGACCCAGCAATGCATATTTGTAATTGTTTCTTTTTTTTAATGAAATTTGGGATTCCAGTATATATGTATGTATGGTATCTAATAATCACCCAACTCATTGAAAACTGAACAATGGTTTTGAAGAATTTCAACTTTTGAAAGGGCAGTTGGAATATAAGTACGATTACCGAAAGTGGAAATAATGGCAAGTTCATTTAGAATATAATTGTAATAATGAGCCTTATAAATAAGAACAAGTTTTGTTAGCTGTAACCAAAACATATTCTTTGTTCAACCTATTGAATTATTTTTCCTTCTGGTTTACTGAACACAGAAAGATAGATGACACGTGCTTTTGTTTTAACGTGTCTAATACTTACTTTTATTATTCCTCTTGTAAAAAAGGTGAAGATAACGAACAGTTGATTAATTTCATTTTAACAATGCATGAGGTTTAGTTTATATTAAGCCCATCGTCTACATAATCCTCGACATAATTCATAATAAGTTCTGTCGAAAATCAAAAGATCGAGTTCTTCTGTATTTAGAACCGTTTATAATAAGTGATACGTCACTATTACCAATGAAGGACCGCAAAGCTTACGACGTTTGTGCATGGAAGTATCTCTATTGTGCTACATCCCCTGTGGCACAGGAACTCTATGTTGCGATCTCATCCGAAGGAAGTCCCCATTTAGTCGCCTCTTACGGAAAGCAAGGAGTACTGAGGACGTATTTTAACCTGGATTCCTCCATGAGGTCATACCTGGTCATATGTATGCATATATTTAGCAGATCTGGACAAGTTTTTAGTTCCGGACATTTCAGGGGAGTGATGTAATGTGCAATCTTCTTGATAATAATTGATATATTAGTAATAAATCTAGCATAAATAAGTGATTGTTTTTTATTCAATAACACAACTTGCTGTTTTATAAAATCTAGATAATTTTCTTATGGCTTCCAGATTTTTCTGTTTTCGTATTCCCGAGAATATCGAGATCACTAGATAATTTAATTCCTATTGTACCGTTGTATCTGATTGGTCGAATTCCATTTGACGAACGCAAGTTATTTTTGTATAACCTGGTTTCGTATGGGGACACATCCCCTTAACAATCAGATACCGGGACTATTTTTTCTCTCTCTTACATCGCAGCACTGTTTCAGCCGTCTATGGAATAGAAAGGCAACGTGCACAATACAATGCTTCGGTTTGATAGACATGCTGTTTTCTCGTTGTCAATACTAGCATGTAATTGTACACAAATAACATGTAAAACAACTGTCGGTGTATGTATGGTCGAATAATAGATTAAAACAAGGATATTTATTCGAATTAATGATTTTCCAAGTAAGCTTTGCCCTGTTCATTTTGAAATACATTGATCACTGGAAAAGGGGGTGGGGGTAATTGCTTGATCCATCTTTCAACAATAGGAAACAAAAATTCGCACCTCATATTTTATCAAATAAAGTCAGACACATTGACATGTGGATCGCGATTTGTCACTTGTTTATATATCTTCTTGTGTATTCAGTATCAGCGACAACGTTGCATACAAAGGTAAGTTTTCATGTAGTAAAAGTTTTCACAGAGTTAAAAACGTAAGTTATTGCTTTTTCTGATATTTAAAGATTTATTTTCGATAGGCTTAAACAATGGAATTTTCCGCATTTTCTCAATCTGTCGGAGATGAGCGACCTTAAGGTCGATATATATTTCATAAGGGCAGCGAAGTACGCATTGCGTGCATAATCTACACATATGTTCTATCATAACAAACTTCACTTTCGATACAATATTTTGATAATGGCTAGGCTACGTAGAACTAAGATTAAAGATGGCGACCTACATAGCTAGACGCTTCGTGTCGTTGTTGCAAAGTAAATAATTGTGCAGCTCAGTTGACTTCTATTTTCCGAGTCTATGTACATTTTGATAAACGAAGGTTACCATCTTTGTCTCTTGCATTTAATTATGAGGATTTTTTTTTATTCTGGGACAAGTCATACGAGTAGAACCTGGTTTGGGTCAGTTTACGCTTTTTTATAATCATTGTCCCAGAATTAAAAAAAAAAACAAATCCTTAAATAATTAATGAAAGCAAGAGTTGCATTGTTTGTCTGCAGCCGGAAGTTATACGCGGAAACGTAACATCAAAATTGTTGATTATTTAACGCCGAATTACATACAAGTGCTTAGATATCCTGTCGATACTTTATGTTAAAAAAATCCATGGTTTCGTATTAAGGCTTAACATGTATAGCTGGACGTTGTGGATATTGGTATCCTACACTTTGATTTGTACTTGTGTGACGGGAACATGTCCATACAGTTGTAGGTGTTACAAGACGTCTACATGTAATGGCACTAAAGTGAATTGTAGATGGGGATTGCTGACCAGAGTGCCAACTGGATTTCCTAATGACACTTGTTACATGTAAGTTTGTACTCAACTTCATGCTAATAGCATAGTTACGGGTGCCTGAGCACACATTTCTTCTAACCTTGAATTTGTTAAATAAAATTATGATACCATACTTATATATTACCCCTTTTATATATTATATACGTTAAAGTTTTATTTGTTACTTATCTCCTGGTTTCATGATGTTTCAACAAAATGAAATAGAACATTTTTAATAGATATAAAGAAAAAAATATTTTAAAATCGATTATACTTTGGTACAAAAAAACCAAGCACATATAATTTCAATTAAATCAGCATTCCTCTATCCCCGATAACAGTTGTGCTAGTTAGAGTGTTATTAATTTACATTAGCCGAGATAAAAAAATACCATTACAACATCGTACGAATCAGATACCTAGCCCTGTTTTATTCAATTATGTGACAGAACTAAATAGTTGTGGGAGATATCATCTAGTAGTGGTTGTATCAATAGTTGCTGATACTTAGGTTTATCTTGTTTATAGTTTACTTTACTTCTCCTACTTGGATGGAAGGTGAATATATTAAACATTGAGTAATCTCTGAACTCCTATAAGCAGTACACAATAGATAGTTGGGCAAATACGAGTCCCTGAGTATACCGGAGGTGGGTCACGTGCCTAGTTGGAGTAAACATACATTGTCGATCACTCACATCCGCCGTGAGCCATATGTGTTGATCAGGTAAACAGGATTATCCGTAGTCAACATTGGTGTGCTAGGAACGGCGTAATAATACATATGAGGTAAATCAGCAAGCATTTATGACTCAAATAAGTCAGCCATCATTAGACCAAATTATTGGTTGTATTGGGAGAGTAGATTGTGACAACGGTCCTTGAATTAGATGGGCACATTTAGTTGAAATGAATACATGTTTGATGTATTCAAACTGAATACATGTACAATTTGTGTAAAACGATTTGTCTGATCAATGCCAATGACCTTGACTTCATGAAATCGAATGCTTTCCTGTGAAACATACTCTTTTCATGGACCGTCACTGCTGACAACCGCTAGTTTTTACAGCCGTTTTTGAATGTATCTGTATTGTTTTTACGGTGCCAAACTTCTTCAAAGATTATGAAGTACTTGTAAGTCATAATGATCATGCTTGAATCTTCCCCTAGATTCAACTGTAACCACGGACACCCCTCTCTCCACCTCTCGTCGAACAATCTCTCTTCGGTGTTTCTTTTATTCTTTAATTTTCGTCTCTTTTTAACTTTTTTCTGACTGTATCGCGGTATAAGGTAAAACGTCTAAACGATACAATATGGGAAATTAAATTCGAAACCATACCAATGCAACCTTCGGACATACGGTTCGGTTTTACTAACCAGTACATCAGTCCAAATCCATTTTCATCGGTTTTGTCCAATAGTCCAGTGTTTTTGGAATAAACTGCAAAAACACCGAGTATAGGACTTAAAATTGCAGCCTTTCACCGATAATGGTTACATCTCCATCTGACGCGGGTATGATAAGGCAGGTCATGCTTCATTTATGCACGTAAACTGCATAATTTTTAAAATATGTCTTACACAGAGAGAGGGAGCTACTAACTCTTAAAAACTATTTTGGTTGTTTACATGAGAACATTTTATATCATAACAACATGACAAACATGCGCTTCCATGTGACGTCATAGCATTACTGCTATAAATAGATCATGGAGGTACCTTAATAGAACATGTAAAAGTAACACATTATCCCAAGATTCAAATATTGGTCTAACTGGCGATAATGACGGTAAAATACCCATAGTATATCAGAATTACTGATAGAATCCTACCACTTTCAATAAGAAATAATTATTGAACATTTAAACACGAAACCATCTAGCTCATGTTTTATATTTTGCATGATGCTATGTAGTTTTCTTTAAACGTTTTCTTAACAGAGGATTATATCAGTAATTGCCGTGTACATTAGTTTATGACCTTTCAAACGGTGTATAAAAAGTCTCTAAAAGTATGCGGGCTAATGTGCTACTTTTGCAGTTTTATTTCAGTCTGTGACAGAGGAAATCGGATCGACATGCTAAATGGAATGTTTTCTCCGTTAAACAAAGTTGTTAATGAATGATATCAACATACCTTCTTAATAGCAATGAATTCTCAGCATTTCACATATATATTCCATATATCCCAAGTCATATATTTCAAATACTCTACATTTTGTCGATATTTGCATGGCACACATAAAAACAAATTCCTTGCATGTGTCAACATCACTCGAGGTATAGTCATGACGTCATCAGTTTACTTTCATATCGATCCCACCTGTGTTGTGTCTAGGGATCCGTGTTAGCCCAACTATTTTTTTTGTATTACTTATAGGATTTATGAGATTGATCACTGTTCGTTATATCCACCTTCCCTACAAAAGGAACAAAACGGATTAAGAAATGTATGTTATGATTTTTTTTCTGCTTGTCATCCCGAATAGGGATGCCGAAATCATGATATTGACGTGTTTCTGTAGTGCTAACCCTGGTTATCAGTGTCAGACCTTCTTTAAATATCAAATGCACAACATCTCTTGTTCGTTATTTCTATGATATATACTAAGGATTAGCTGATTAGGGAGATAATCTTACAAAACACTGCTGATATTGCCATATATATGACAATTTGATATTTGTTTTTCAGGAAAGTTTAGATTATGTTCTGCTCATAATATGAGACGCCGTTTTCTGAACCAGGTTTCGGTCTGTTTTCTGAAACATTTGGGGCATATTATGCCAAAAATATATAAAAATATTGCACTTAGTGAAGCAAGCATGACATTTGGCATGCATACTTCCCATACATCATTCTACAACTTCATTCAATAAATGTAAACTAAAACCCATTGCTTTCCTTCTTTAGTGACTTGGGTTGGAATAGAATAACAACAATGGGGAATGGCACATTTCTTGGATTGACCAGCTTACAGACACTGTGAGTATGTTTATCATGGAAATGAAAACTCAGGAATGGTTAATTTTGTATGGATTGAGAGAGTTAATTGAATACCTAAATACGAAATAGCTTAAACTTATTGAATGGGATTGAATGATAAAAGTTAAGATAACAATACAAATCCAAATGTAAATTACAATATGAGACTATAGTTCTATATACCTCCCAGAATACCACACGTAGTTATCCAATCATACGAATGACATCCGCAGCTGCACGATCATTAACGCATACTTTACCGCCAGATGGCGCTAGCAAAATCACTTTGTTTAACTTTACTGGATTGTTTTAGGCTTAAAAAGGAATACGCATGCTTAAACCAGAATGGAAAAGGGATTTTATAAATTGCTTTCTGCTTCTCACACTTACCGAATATTTGATTTCCGCATTAGACATATTAAACACAAAAGTATGTACTATATATATTTCTGTCTTTAGTGAACTTGAAGTGATTTAAAGTTAGATACGTTACACGAAGAATATGTTTTGGTTTCAGTTGGCAAAGCTTGTAACAACATTTTCTTTGTGAGGATCATAATTACAACTGTGTATTAAACGAACTTGGCATTTCTTTCACTTTTGGTAATCGTACCTATATTCCAACTGCCCTTTCAAAAGACGAAAACCTTCAAATCCACACTTAAGTTTTAGATACATTTAATATCCAAGCCAATGGGTAGGACAAATATGTATTTCCGTACCTATACCTTTCATAAGTAGTGAAAAAGTGTTTTTAAGAACCTGGAATGTTATCGAAGAAATAAGAAAATTCCAGAAATCGTGTCAAATACTATCAGTAGTTGGGATATAATTAGGAATTAAATAAGTGGAAATGAACGATGCACTTTATATTGATTAACGATTCAACAATACTATATTGGGCTACTTTAGGAAGTCAGCATTTACAATCAGTATTTACGATTGTTTCTGATTCCCCATTAACTAAAGAGCATTACTTTAGGTTTACCATTATTGAAAATATTGAAATTTGTTAGGCTTAAAAGCGGTAGTCATGATTAAATAAAAATGAGAAATTGATTTGATAAATTACTTTTCTGCTTGTCATCCTGACTAGGGATGCTAAAATAATGTCATTGTTTTGTTTCTGTATAGCTAACTGTGGTTATCTTGTTGAATTATCAAATGTACAACATCCTCTGGTCACCATTTCTATCATGTCTACTCAGGATTAGTTGAATCAAGACCTCTGGCTATGTTCTAATCATGCTATGAAACGGCTTCTTCTAAGCCAGGTTTACAATTTAATGTTTCTAAAAATGTGTTGTTTTCAAAATCTGGCGTGACAATAACTTGTGTATAACACTCAACAATTATTATTCTACTTGTATTCCGCGGGCATCCGAATTAGAATAGGTCCTCAGTACCCATTGCTTGTCGTAAGAGGCGACTAAATGAGGTGATTCTTCGGAGAAGACCGTGAAAAAATGATACCTCGTTTCACAGCAGGTATGTTGTGAGAAAGGTTCTTCCCGCTCAAAAGTCATAAACATGTAGTATAGACCTAAATATTGCAGTCTTTCACCGGCAATGGTGACGTCTCGATAGGAGTGGAATAGTCTCGGATGGGGTGTTAAAGAATACACCACCAATCAATACAATATAAAACTTGTGATTTTTAATTGTAATCTCCCACTAGAATTGTGGTATATTTTGCGTATTCAAACAAGGTGGACGTTAAAAGAGGATTTTCAAAAAGCCCAACGAACGTTTATTGAATCCATAACAAAACAAGAACCACGAATACCCTAATGTGGTCATGCGATTTTGAGTAAAGAAGGAAATGTATTAATTCCCAAATTCCATCATGGTTTAGAATAGCTTATACCTTCTTCTTTATAAATGTATGCAGATAGAAATTAAAACATGTAGATGTGTTTTTTCTTTCTCCAAAAAAGAGCATAATTTCCATAAATATTCACCACATATGAGTCTTAATTAATATGATAGTTAATTGACCAAGTGCCTAGGAGGTGTACACATGTAGATATCCCGACAATCGGTTGCTGATGTGATAGAGGAAATATCGATAAAGCAAAAGTTATCACTTCAGTCACATTGTTTGGGAAGCTACACATACAATCTACTTTGTTAAGGAAAGAGAAAACATAAACATTTAAAAAAATCAAATGAAAAAGTTAGAAATCATGATCCTGTTGTGTTTCTGTAGTGCTAATTGTGGTTATCAATGTGGATTATTGTTCAAATATCAAATTTACAACATCCTCTGCTCGTTATTTCTATAATGTGCACTGAATATAGGTTGATTAGGAATATATTCTTACAAAACACTGCTGATATTGTCATGAGTATGGCAATTTGACGTTTGTACTTCAGGATTATTTAGACTATATTATGTCGATGATAGGAGACGGAGTTTTTTGAGCCAGGTTTCGATCTGTGTTCTAGCTAGCTGTGGTCAAATCTTATTTAGATATCAAATGTACAACACCCCTTGCTCGCTATTCCTGTCATGTGCACTACGTTTCAGTTGATTAGGAATAGGTAAAGATGAAAGAATGTAAACTAAAGAATAAGATGAGGTTTGAGCCAAAATCTACCCTGTCAAGAAAATTCACCAAAAATACTAAATCCGGTATTTGAGAATTTGTCATTTATTAAAATGACCATTGTTATTCTTTATCTACCATAACAGCTGTAATATGTTTAGCGGAAAAATCTATATTAAACTGACGATGTCACCAACTTTGACGTTAATTTTGACGTTATATACGATAGCTTTCCCCAAGCGATGTTTTGCGTAGGAAAATAAAAATTGTGTCACATATAGAATTTTAATTCTTAATAAATGTGAAATTATTGGTTTTTATACTGATTTGAATGGGTATTAAATGGAATTGAAAGTACATCAGATATGGAGCACATGGGACAAAAACTGCAGGTATTCGCAGTAAGCTTTTCTGGTGCGAACATATAATACTCCGAACATCAAATTAAATAAACATTTATATACCGGTAAAGACGATTTCCTATTTCTGTCTCCAACTTCCCTTTCTGTGGCGGATTTTCAAATTTTTTTTTATATTTGTTAGAGTCTTGCATGCATTTGAAAAAAAAATGTCGACATTAAGGGTGACTCAAATTTACATCAATGAATTTTATGTGACGTTTGCGTTATCACTACTGTAATTCTTCACGAATCGAAACACAATGGAATTCATCGGTATTTGTTTTTGATTGGTATACACAATATCCCACGAACCTTGATGGTAAAACATCATAAATATATGTTCTCAATATTATATGCGTGGTATTTGGAGCAAAATGCCAATTCATTGGTATACTTAGGGGGAAAAAAGGCAGTGTATTTGAGAAACTAGAAACATAACTTCAAAGGGGAAATGATTATGAAAACGTTACGGAGATCAATGGTAGAGCATTCGCTCCGTAACAGCTCATGCTATGACCACGTCGAACCTGAGATGTGGAGATGTAGATATAAACGTACATATTATCTTCGTCAAAAGTGAGAATCACAGGTCTTTCAGATAGACACTTGATGCCACATCGAGTGTGTCTAGGGGTTCATGTTTGCCTCACTCTTCATTTTGTATTCTTTTTAGAAATTATGCAAATGGATCACTATTATATATTTCCCATGACCTTAAAAAGGGAGGTCTATGTCACAGTAGGCTTTGGTACGTTAAAAAATATAATTATATAGCTTTGAGTGCTAAGCATAGATTTTATATGTGGTGCTTCACATACAGCTGATGACCTCTCATTTTGTGTGAAAAGTCCTCGAAAGAACGTAAGGTAAACAAACAAAACATGAAATACTTCAAGTTAAAATATCCCCCCTTTCTCTATCTACCTCTCTCTTTCATAAATATATATCATGCCTCAAAAGACCTTCTCTCATACACATAGTCACACACAACTATCAACACAACAACACAACTCTCACTCACAACTATCAGTCTGAGATGTCACAAAAAACGTAAATGTGCTTGGGACTGTACGACTTAGTGAAACGAAGCTTGTACACCCCAACACTTGCTTGACTCAATTCAGTGTCATTGTGGATTGATCAAAATACAGTTTGCTCGTGTTACTATAAATAAAATGAACTTGATCTATATTTTCGTCTCATGATTGACTCACTTTAGACCGTGCATCAAAAAAATAGTATCATTGTTGGAAAGTTTTGAGCCCCTCCTGAAATACTTTTTTGAGTTTGTCTGTTTCTCTCTGAGACAAGCACTTAAATCTATTGATTTATTTATGGGCATTTGTGTTGAAAGTGAATTCTAAACACACATGTAAAACGACTGCGTAAATGTGAACTTAATCTGGAACGGTAAAATTGATGATGCGTCTTTCCGTGCGAATTCACCGGTGTTCAGGTCGTAGGACATTAAAATATTACCATGTCTATATAATTTCCCACCCTTCACAATATGTGTTTTTGAAATGAGGATATGACAGTTATAAGAAATGATTTCATGAACACGCAAGTTAATCAGCATAATATTTGACGTCATATGACCTTACAATTTCTTTACGTTGAAGTTTCTAATATTTTTACAGATGTGTCCCAAAAAGTGTCCTATAACATTAAATAACGTGATATCAACATCAATTTGGTATTTTTGTGAACAGAAAATGATACATAATAAAATTCTAGGAAAAACTAAAAATATGAACATTTGACCGTAGGGGCCCTTTTCTCATGACGCCAGTCATGTTTGATTTTGAACCGATTGAAGGACTTAGAATTATTAAGATTAATTATATTGAGTTTACAAGAACAAAATAAAAAAACCTTTTTTCTTTCTTTCGATTTCACATGTATAAATTATACACGACATAGCTTTGGACGAAACATCGAGCTCTACGATGTTTTCTCCATCAAACTATGGATATAGGTCTAACGTCAACACCAGTTTTTTAAATTAATTGTAATTCAGCAGCCATGGTAGCTAGTGTCGCTTGACTCGCTCGTCCCCATGCTTTTTTTTTCAAGGAAATTATTTGTCATGTATATTGTGACTTTTGCAACTTTTCACTTTTCGAACTTCTGCTTGTCGCATACAATATGTTGTCATATTGGTTACATTAATCATCATTTCTACAGCAATATTAAGTTATCCGAA
Organism: Ostrea edulis; assembly: GCF_947568905.1. Lineage (NCBI taxonomy): Eukaryota > Metazoa > Mollusca > Bivalvia > Ostreida > Ostreidae > Ostrea > Ostrea edulis. Next base: position 12,842,876 of record NC_079171.1, on the reverse strand, counting down.
TCTCATAAAGTTAGTAAAATTGATTTGAGAAATACAATAGATAGAGATATAAAGCAGACTATGAAAAACTTAGATAAAAATGTTTGGGGAAATTAAAAATTCTAAGGATAATTAATATTTGAACAAAAGTGTCTTCGTCATATAGGTGGCGAGGATATTTATCGCAAAAAAGTAATCAATTGTCACAATATCAAAGTACATCGAATGATTCCCAGCAAGATTCAGGAAAATATGTACCTAGTATCACACTGTAATAGTGAGATTCAACAAACTATCATCATCTTTCACTTGTTTACTCTTGGGTGATTTTCTTTTTCTGACTGCCTAGATGCATATTGTACACATGTAGGGGTGGTTTCGATGACGTATATAATATCAAAATTACCTTGGTGCGTATAGAATATACGGAAGGTGAATATGAGGAACAATGATCAATCTCATAACTCTTATCAGAAAAGCAAAATAGATATTTGGGCCAACACGAATCCTTGGACGTACGAAAGGTGAGATCAGAAGTCTAGGCGGAGTAAGCATCCCCTGTTGACCTGTCACACCCACTGTGATCCCTATATAATGATTACATTAGCAAAGGTATCCGTAATCATAATCAGTTTGACAAGAACGGTCTAACAATCGGTATGATACACGCAGACAACATCTAACCCAATGGTATATTTTATTGTCAACCTAGATAGTTATAAAAGTCATACAATATATTACAATGTATATGAAAAGAGAGACTGTTACACACTCTATACCATGAAATATGAATCATCATATGGCAGAAATTTGATGAAAAGATTTTCACACATGGTACTTCGTTGCTGTAATTTATGAAGATATAATAAGATAACATTTTCCCCCGATACAACGTTGTGACTGGTCCTTTTTTGAATTCTGATGTCGTATAGTATATCTGTATAACCGTTTTTTTTCTGTGGAAATTTTATCTACACTGCGTCCTTTGCTAAATTTATAATAAATTGGCAGCCATTATGTGATCATTGTCTCGCATATCCTTAAAAGGTGAAGATAACGAACAGTGATCAATCGCATAACTCGATACAAGAAAGGGAATTGGGCAGACGTGGATCCTTGAATATACTAGGTCGGATCAGACTGTACCTAGGAGGAGTAAGCGTCTCCCGTTGACCGGTCATTGATGTGATGGATGAACGCAAGCGTTGTTGTAAAAACGCGGATTCTTATATGAGAGATAAGCATTTCATGAAGTCGTACAAAGCACGGCTAGCATTTAGAAGTATCTTTGCGAATTACATTAGCGTATATGAACGATCCAATCTATATTGTGTAGCATTTGAACAATATTACTTTCGCAAACTCTATGGTCGTTATAACGATCTAGTTCTTCAATACAACCCATCACTGGGCCAAACACTGTCTGACATGTAAAACTTATACGGTACCACTTGTCATGCACCAGATGCGCATTTCGACAAATAAAAGCTCATACCGATTGCTAGGCCGTTCTTGACACTCTGATTTTGACTAGGAAAAATTCCGATTTCCTGATAAGGATATATGACTCACGGTGGGTGTGACTGTTCGAAAGAGGATGTTTACTTCCCCTAGGCACCTGATCCAACCTGTGCTGTGTCTATGGATCCATGTTAGCTCAACTATTTTTTTGTATTGCTTATAGGATTTATGAGATTGATCACTGTTCGTTATATTCACTTTTCCTACAAAAGGAATAAAACGGATTTAGAAATGTATGTTAAAATTGTTTTTTCTGCTTGTCATTCTGAATGGGGATGCCGAAATACTGGTATTGACGTGTTTCTGTAGTGCTAACTCTGGTTATCAGTGTCAAACCTTCTTTAAATATTAAATGCACAACATTTCATGTTCGTTATTTCTATGATATGTACTAAGTATTAGCTGATTAGGAAGATATTCCGACAAAACACTGCTGATATTGCCATATATATGACAATTTGATATTTGTTTTTCAGGAAAGTTTAGACTATGTTCTGCTCATGATATGAGACGCCGTTTTCTGAACCAGGTTTCGATCTGTTTTCTGAAACATGCTTACTAAATTTGGGGCAGATTATGTCAAAAATATGTAAAAAAAAAAAAATATATATATTGCACTTAGTGAAGCAAGCATGACATTTGGTATGCATACTTCCCATACATAATTCTGCAACTTAATTCAATAAATGTATACTAAAACCCATTGCTTTCTTTCTTTAGTGACATGGGATGGAATGGAATAACAACAATGGGGAATGGCACATTTCTTGGATTGACCAGCTTACAGACACTGTGAGTATGTTTATCATGGAAATGAAAACTCAGGAATGGTTCATTTTGTATGGATTGAGAGAGTTAATTGAATACCTTAATACGAAATAGCATAAACTTATTGAATGAGATTGAATGAATAAAGTTAAGATAACGACACAGATTCAAACGTAAATTACACTTCGTGATTATAGTTCTATATACCTCCCAGAATATCATACTTTGTCACCCAATCATACGAATGACACATGTAGCTGCACAATCATTAACGCAAATTTTATCGCCAGATGCCGCTAGCAAAATCACTTTGTTTAGCCTTACTGGATTGTTTTAGGTTTAAAAAGGAATACGCATGATAAAACCAGAATGGAAAAGGGATTTTATAAATTGCTTTTCTGCTTCGCATACTTACCGAATATTATATTTCCGCATTAGACATATTAAAATAAAAGTATGTACTATATATATTTCTGTTTTTAGTGAACTTGAAGTGATTTAAAATAAGATACATTACACAACAAATATGTTTTGATTTCAGTTGGCAAAACTTGTAACAACATTTTCTTTGTGAGGATCATAATTACAACTGTGTATTAAACGAACTTGGCATTTCTTCCACTATTGGTAACCGTACCTATATTCCAACTGCCCTTTCAAAAGACGAAAACCTTCAAATCGATACTTAAGTTTTAGATACATTTAATATCCAAGCCAATGGGTCGGATAGATATTGGCTACCGTACTTATACCTTTAATTAGTAGAGAAAAACTGTTTTTAAGAACGTGGAATGTTATCGAAGAAATAAGAAAATTCCAGAAATCGTGTCAAATACTATCAGTGGTTGGGATATAAATATGAATCAAATAAGTGGAAATGAACGATGCACTTTATATTGATTAACGATTCAACAATACTATATTGGGCTACTTTAGGAAGTCAGCATTTACAGTCAGTATTTACGATTGTTTCTGATTCCCCATTAACTAAAGAGCATTACTTTAGGTTTACTATTATTGAAAATATTGAACTTTGTTAGGCTTAAAAGCGGCAGTAATGATTAAATCAAAATGAGAAATTGATTTGATAAATTACTTTTCTACTTGTCATCCTGACTAGGGATGCTAAAATAATGTTATTGTTTTGTTTCTGTATAGCTAACTGTGGTTATCTTGTTGAATCATCAAATGTAGAACATCCTCTGGTCACCATTTCTATCAGGTCTACTCAGGATTAGTTGAATAAAGCTTTCTGACTATGTTCGAATCATGCGATGAAACGGCTTCTTCTAAGCCAGGTTTACAATTTAATGTTCCTAAAAATGTGTTGTTTTCAAAATCTGGCGTGACAGTAGTTTGCCATGCGGACAATATACGATTGCAGTCAACGTATGTGTAGCACTATATTTGTGTATAACACTCAACAATTATCATTATATTTGTATTCCGCGGGCATCCGAATTAGAATAGGTCCTCAGTACCCATTGCTTGTCGTAAGAGGCGACTAAATGAGGTGATTCTTCGGAGGAGACCGTGAAAAAATGAGACCCCGCTTCAGAGCAGGTATGTTGTGAGAAGGGTTCTTCCCGCTCAAAAGCCATAAACATGGAGTATAGTCCTAAATATTGCAGCCTTTCACTGGCAATGGTGACGTCTCCATATGAGTGGGCTATTCTCGGATAGATTGTTAAAGAATAAACGACCAATCAATACACTATAAAACTTGTGATTTTAAATTGTAATCTCCCACCAGAATTGTGGTATATTTTGCGTATTCAAACAAGGTGTAAGTCAAATGAGGATTTTCAAAAAGCCCAACGAACGTTTATTGAATTTATCACAAAACAAGAACCACGAATACCCTAATGTAGTCATGCGATTTTGAGTAAAGAAGAAAATGTATTAATTCAAAATTCCATCATGATTTAGAATAGCTTATACCTTCTTCTTTATAAATGTATGCAGATAGAAATTAAAACATACAGATGTGTTTTTTCTTTCTCCAAAAAGAGCATAATTTCAAAAAAATATTCACCACATATGAGTCTTAATTAATATGATAGTTAATTGATCAAGTGCCTAGGAGGTGTACACATGTACATATCTTGCCAATCGGTTGCTGATGTGATAGAAGAACTATCGATACCGCAAAAGTTAGCCATGAATATGGCAATTTGACGGTTATACTTCAGGAAAATTTAGACTATACTATGTTGATGATATGAGATGGAGTTTTCTGAGCCAGGTTTCGATCTGTGTTCTGAGCTAGCTGTGGTCAAATCTTGCTTAGATATCAAATGTACAACACTCCTTACTCGCTATTCCTGTCATGTGCACTACGTCTTAATTGATTAGGAATAGGTAAAGATGAAAAAATGTAAACTAAAGAATAAGTAGCCAAAATCTATCCTGTCAAGAACATTCACCAACACTTCTAAATCCGGTATTTGAGAGTGTGCCATTTATTAAAATGACCATTGCTATTCTTTATCTATCATAGCAGCTGTAATGTGTTTAGTGGAAACCTCTATATTAAACTGACGATGTCACCAACTTTGACGTTAGTTTTGACGTTTTGAAAAAAAATGTCGACATTAAGGGCGACTCAAATTCACATCACTGAATTTCATGTGACATTTGCGTTATCACCAATGTAATTCTTCACGAATCGAAACACAATGGAATTCATCGGTTTTTGTTTTTAATTGGCATACACAATATTCCACGAACCTTGATGGTAAAACATCATAAATATATATTCTCAATATTATATGCGTGGTATTTGAAGCAAAATGCCATTTCATTGGCATACTTCGGGAAAAAAGGCAGTGTTTCTGAGAAACTAGAAACATAACTTCAAAGAGGAAATTATTATGAAAAGGTTACGAAGATCAGTGGTAGAGCATTCTCTCCGTAACAGCTCATGCTATGGCCACGTCGAACCTGAGATGTAGAGATAAACGTACATATGCTCTACGTCAAAAGTGAAAACCACAGGTCTTTCAGATAGACACGTGTTGCCACACCGAGTGTGTCCAGGGGATAATGTTAGCCTCACTCTTCATTTTGTATTCTTTTTAGAAATTATGCAAATTGATCACTATTCGATATATTCGGCTTTTCTTGACCTTAAAAAGGGAAGTCTGCGTCACAGCAGGCTTTGGCACGTTAAAACTTTTATGCTATAGCTTTGAGTGCTAAGCATAGGTTTTATATGTGGTGCTTCACATACAGCTGACGACCTCTCATTTTGTGTAAAAAGTTCTCAAAAGGACATAATTTAAACAAAGAAAACATGAAATACTTCATGTCAAAATACTCCCCCCTCTTTCTCTATCTACCTCTCTCTCTCTCTCTCTCTCTCTCTCTCTCTCTCTCTCTCTCTCTCATAAATATATACCATGCCTCAAAAGACCTCCTCTCATACACATAGTCACACACACTCTCACTCACCATTATCAGTCTTAGCTGTCACAAAAAACGTATATGTGTTTGGGACTGTACGACTCATGTACACCCCCAACACTTGCTTGACGCAATTCAGTGTCATTGTGGATTGATCGAAATGCAGTTTGCTCGTATTACTATAAATAGAATGAAATTGATCTATATTTTGGTCTCACGATTGACTCACTTTAGACTGTGTATCAAAATATAGTATCATTGTTGGAAAGTTTTCACCCCTCTTCTGAAATAATTCTCTGTTTTTGCCTGTTTCTCTCTGAGACAAGCACTTAAATCTATTGATTCATTTATGGATATTTGTATTGAAAGTGAGTTCTAGAAACACATGTAAAACGATTGCGTAAATGTGAACTTAATCTGGAACGTTAAATTGATGATGCATCTTTCCGTGCGAATTCACCGGTGTTCAGGTCGTAGGACATTAAAATATTACCATGTCTATATAATTTCCCACCCTTCACAATATGTGTTTTTGAAATGAGGATATGACAGTTATAAGAAATGATTTCATGAACACGCAAGTTAATCAGCATAATATTTGACGTCATATGACGTTACAATTTCTTTACGTTGAAGTTTCTAATATTTTTACAGATGTGTCCCAAAAATTGTCCTAAAACATTAAATAACGTGATATCAACATCAATTTGGTATTTTTGTGAACAGAAAATGATACATAATAAAATTCTAGGAAAAACTAAAAATATGAACATTTGACCGTAGGGGCCCTTTTCTCATGACGCCAGTCATATTTGATTTTGAACCGATTGAAGGACTTAGAATTATTAAGATTAATTATATTGAGTTTACAAGAACAAAATAAAAAAACCTTTTTTTTTTCTTTCGAATTCACATGTATAAATTATACACGACATAGCTTTGGACGAAACATCGAGCTCTACGATGTTTTCTCCATCAAACTATGGATATAGGTCTAACGTCAACACCAGTTTTTTTTAAATTAATTGTAATTCAGCAGCCATGGTAGCTAGTGTCGCTTGACTCGCTCGTCCGCATGCTTTTTTTTTTCAAGGAAATTATTTGTCATGTATATTGTGACTTTTGCAACTTTTCACTTTTCGCACTTCTGCTTGTCGCATACAATATGTTGTCATATTGTTTACATTAATCATCATTTCTACAGCAATGTTAAGTTATCCAAATCTCATAAAGTTAGTAAAATTGATTTTAGAAATACAATAGATAGAGATATAAAGCAGACTATGAACAAATTTAGATAAAAATGCTTGGGGGAATTTAAAATTCCAAGTATAATTAATATTTGAACAAAATTGTCTTCGTCATATAGGTGGCGAGGATATTTATCGCAAAAAAGTAATCGATTATTACAGCATCAAAGTACATCGGATGTTTTCCAGCAAGATTCAGGAAAATATGTGCCTAGTCTCACACTGTAATAGTGAATATCAACAAACTATCATCATCTTTCACTTGTTTACGCTTGGTTGGCTTTCTTTTTCTGACTGCCTAGATGCATATTACACACATGTAGGGGTGGTTTCGATGACTTATATAATTTCAAAATTACCTTGGTGCGTATAGAATATACGGAAGGTGAATATGACGAACATTGGTCAATCTCATAATTCCTATCAGAAAAACAAAATAGATATTTGGGCCAACACGAATCCTTGGACGTACGAAAGGTGAGGTCAGAAGTCTAGGCGGAGTAAGCATCCCCTGTCCACCAGTCACACCCACCGTGATCTCTATATCTTGATTAGGTTAACAAAGTTATCGGTAATCATAATCAGTTTGCCAAGAACGGTCTAACAATCGGTATGAAACACGCAGACAACATTTGACCAAATGATAGATTTTATTGTCAACCTGGATAGTTATAAAAGTCATGAAATATATGCAATGCATGTGAAATGGGAAAGTGTTAAATACTCTTTAGCATGAAATGTCATATGGCAGAAAGTTGTTCAAAAGATGTTAAGACATGACACTTCGTTGCGGTTATTAATTAAGACAAATAAGATAACATTCCCCCCCGATACAACGTTGTGGTTTGTCTTTTTTTGAATTTTGATGTCATATAGTATATCTGTATAACAGTTCGATTTTTTGTGTGGAACTTTTATCTACATTGCGTCCGTTGCTAAATTTATAATAAATTGGCGGCAATTATGTGATCATTGTCCCACATATCCTTAAAAGGTGAAGAAAACGAACAGTGATCAATCTCATAACTCGATACAAGAATTGGAGTTGAGCAGACATGGATCCCTGCATATACTAGGTCGGATCATATTATACCTAGGAGGAGTAAGCAAATCCCGTTGACCAATCTTTGGTGTGATGGAGGAAGTATTTGTAACACAACCAGTGTTGTAAAAACGCGAATTCTTATATGAGAAGTAAGCATTTCATGAAGTCGTAAAAAGCACAGCTAGCATTTAGAAGTATCATTGAGAATTATATTAAGTGTATATGAGGGACCCAATCTATATTGTGTGGCATTTGAACAATATTACTTTCACAAACTATATTGTCGTTGTAACAATCTATTTCTTCAATACAACCCATCACTGGGCCAAACCTGTCATGTCAAACTTATACGATACCATTCCCATGCACCAGATGCGCATTTCGCCAAATAATGGCTGATACCGATTGCTAGGCCGTTCTTGGCACACTCATTTGACTAGGAATAACTCCGATTACCTGATAAGGATATAGGGCTCACGGCGGGTGTGACCGTTCGACAGAGGATGTTTACTCCCCCTCGGCACCTGATCTCACCTGTGCTGTATATAGGGATCCGAGTTTGCCGAACTATTTTTTATTGATAGGTCCTTTAATATCGTTTATCGTTTTATCCACCTTTCATGCAAAAGTTAGGAATAAAACGGATTAAGAAATGTATGCTATGAATTGTTTTTCTGCTTGTCATCCTGAATAGGGTGACGAAATCATGGTTTTATTGTGTTTTTGTAGTGCTAACTCTGGTTATGAGTGTCAAATCTTGTTTGAATATCAAATGCACAACATATCTTGTTCGTTATTACTATACTATGTATTAAGTGTTAGCTTATTAGGAAGATATTCTTACAAAACACTGCTGATATTGCCATATGTTTGATATTTGTGTTTCGGGAAAGTTTAGACTATGTTCTGTTCATCATATGAGACACCGTTTTCTGAGCCAGGTTTCGATCTGTTTTCTGAAACATACTTACTAAATTTGGGGCAGATTGTGTCAAAAATATGTAAACATATTGCACTTAGTGATGCAAACATGACATTTGGCATGTATGCTTCCCTTGCATCATCCTGCAACTTAATTCAATAAATGTAAACTAAAACCCATTGTTTTCTCTCTTTAGTGACTTGCAAGGGAATGGTATAACAACAATAGGGAATGGCCCATTTGTTGGATTGACCAGCTTACAGACACTGTGAGTATGTTTATCATGAAAATGAAAATTCAGGAATTGTTCATTTTGTATGGATTGAGAGAGTTAATTGAATACCTAAAGACGAAATAGCATAAACTTATTGAATGAGATTGAATGATAAAGGTTAAGATTAGGACACAAATTCAAACGTAAATTACAATATGAGACTATAGCTCTATATACGTCCCAGAATACCACACTTTATCACCAAATCATACGAATGACACATGTAGCTGCACGATCATTAACGCAAATTTTATCGCAAGATGGCGCTAGCAAAATTACTTTGTTTAACCTTACTGGATTGTTTTAGGCTTAAAAATCAATACTCATGATTAACACAGAATGGAAAAAGGATTTTATAAATTGCTTCCTTTCTTCTCACGCTTACCGAATATTTGATTTCCGCATTAGACATATTTAAATAAAAGTATGTACTATATATATTCTGTGTTTAGTGAACATGAAGTGATTTAAAATTAGATGCGTTACACGAAGAATAATCTTTGGTTTCAGTTGGCAAAGCTTGTAACAACATTTTCTTTGTGAGGATCATAGTTACAACTGTGTATTAAACGAACTTGGCATTACTCCCATTTTTGATAATCGTATCTATACTCCAAATGCCCTTTCAAAAGACGAAAACCTTCAAAATCATACTTCAGTTTTAGACACATTTAATATCCAAGCCAATGGGTCGGATAAATATGAGTTGCCGTACCTCTACCTTTCATTAGTAGCGACAAAGTGTTTTTTTAAGAACGTGGAATGTTATCTTATTCTTAGACGAATTTGACTCCACTTTTTGGCACACTGTTTTCCCCTATAATATCTCTAAAACGTCATTGTTATTTCGTATTTAAAGCATTTCGTTTGAGCATCACTGAAGAGACATTATCTGTCGAAATGCGCATCTATTGCATCAAAATTGGTACTGTATAAGTTTAACATCTAAGAAATAAGAAAATTCCAGAAATCGTACCAAATACTATTATTATTTGGGCATATGAATAGCAATGAAATCAGTGGAAACGAACGAGCCACTTTATATTGAGTAGCAATGCCACAATACTATTTTGGCTTACTTTAGGAAGTCAGAATTAACAATCAACATTTAAAAATGTTTCTAATTCCCCAGAAACTAAAGAACATTATTTTAGGTTTAGTTTACCAGTATTGAAATTAGTGAAATGTGTTAGGCTTAAGAACGGTAGTCATGATTAAACGGAATTGAGAAATTGATTTGATGAATTACTTTTCTACTTGTCATCCTGACTAGGGATGCTAAAATAATGGTTTTCTTGTGTTTCTGTATAGCCAACGGTGGTTATCTTGTTGACTCATCAAATGTACAACATCCTTTGGTCGCCATTTCTATCAGGTCTACTCAGGATTAGTTGAATGTAAAACTTATACAGTCCACCAGCAGAAGTCTCGACCCAGGGGTCATAATGTAAAACTTATACGGTGCCAATTTTGATGCACCAGATGCGCATTTCGACAAATAATGTGTCTTCAGTGATGCTCAACCGAAATGTTTGAAATCCGAAATAACTATGAAGTTTTAGATCTAAATATAGCCAAAAACAGCGTCCCAAACAAGTGGAACCAAATTCGTCCAAGGATAAGAGCTATGCATGAGGGAGAACATCCTTAATTTTGAAATGAATTTCTAAATTTTATAACAGCAATTAAATATGCATCCGTATTTTCAAGCTAGTAACGAAGTACTTAGCTAGTGGGCTGTAGAGACCCTCGAGGACTAACAGTCCACCAGTAGAGGCCTCGACCCAAGGGTCATAATGTAAAACTTATACGGTACCAATTTTGATGCACCAGATGCGCATTTCGACAAATAATGTTTCTTTAGTGATGCTCAACCGAAATGTTTGAAATCCGAAATAACTATGAAGTTTTAGATCTAAATATAGCCAAAACAGCGTCCCAAACAAGTGGAGCCAAATTCGTCCAAGGATAAGAGCTATGCATGGGGGAGAGAATCCTTAATTTTGAAATGAATTTCTAAATTTTGTAACAACAATTAAATACACATCCGTATTTTCAAGCTAGTAACGAAGTACTTAGCTACTGGGCTGTAGAGACCCTCGACGACTAACAGTCCACCAGCAGAGGCCTCAACCCAGGGGTCATAATGTAAAACTTATACGGTACCAATTTTGATGCACCAGATGCGCATTTCGACAAATATTGTCTCTTCAGTGATGCTCAACCGAAATGTTTGAAATCAGAAATAACTATGAAGTTTTAGATCTAAATATAGCCAAAAACAGCGTGCCAAACAAGTGGAGCCAATTTCGTCCAAGGATGAGAGCTATGCATGAATACAGAGTTCTGGCTATGTTCTAATCATGGGATAAAACGGCGTTTTCTAAGCCAGGTTTACAATGTAATATTTCGAAAAATGTGCTACGTTATCAAAATTTGGTGTTACAGTAATTTGTCATGCAAATGGGCAGCATACTATTTGTGTTTAACACTCGACAATTATTACCCTATTTGTATTCTGCGGGTATCCGAATTGAATAGGTCCTCAGTACCCATTGCTTGTCGTAAGAGGCGACTAAATGGTGCGATTCTTCGACTGAGACAATACAAATTGAGACCCTGTGTCACATCAAGTGTGGTATGAGAAAGGTCCCACCCCACTCAAAAGTTATAAGCACCGAGTATAGGCCTAACTTTTGCAGTCCTTCACCGACAATGATGACGTCTCCATCAGAGGGAAATATTCTCGGATAAGATGTTAAACAATATACAATCAATCAATAAGATATCAAACTAGTGATTTTAAGTTGTAATCTCACATCAAAATTGTGGTACGTTATGCAGATTTTCAAAAAGTCCAAAAAAAAACAACAACAACAAAACGTTTATTAGATAAAAAAAGAAACAAACAAGAAACACGAATACCCGAATGTGGTCATGCGATTTTGACTAAAGTAGTAAATGTTATAATTCCAAAATATCATCATGGTATTGAATAGCTTACACCTTCTTTATAAATCCAGTGTGTTTTCCGCAACAAGCAATGCATATAGAAATTAAAACATGCAGGTGTTTTTTTCTGTCTCCAAAACAGCATAATTTCCAACAATATGTACCAAATATGAGTCTTACTCCCAGGTGTAGATAAAAAACAATTGATGGAATTTAAACTATTTGATTAAAATAGCATAAAAATTAATATTTTTATGGGGGTGGTGGTATATATATATATATATATATATATATATATATATATATATATATATATATATATATATTTATGGGGGTCGAAACATGTGAGTATATATTAATTTTTACTTTTTATGTTCTGCAAATAACCTGAATTTTACACTCTATGCACATATTCTAAATATGTATCCAAGTTATAAAGACTAGTTCATTGTAAATTGCTTAACCCCCCCCCCCCCCTTGAGGATCTTCCAACTCATAAGTTTAATACAAATAGTAATATTTAAAAAATAGTATATGTTGGATTATTACATTGTCCTTTTGTTTTTACAAAACCAATATTTATTCAATATTGATTAAACTTGATTATTTCAACCAATATCATCAAAACAAAACCGGATTCACGCCTTCGTCGGAAAATATTAACAACTGTGATGGAGAAACTTCAAACGTACTGTGCGACTACATATGCCAGAAGTGGTGTAAATCAAATTTGGACTCTACAAAATTCTAGACAACTTTTAGTAAACTTGAAATCGCAGATTTTTTCCCAAATCAATAACATTTAAACCTATGACTTTTCAACACTATACGCGACCATTCCTCACGATAAATTAAAGACTAAACTTTTTGATATCGTAGACAGTTGCTTCTTCAACAACAATGGAAAACGCAAATATTCATATCTACTAATCAGTCATTCAAAAACTTACGTTGTTAAACACCACTCTGATTCGACGCACAGATACTCTGAAGATGAAATTAGAAAAAAATATGCTAGAGTCTTTCATTGGTAATATCTCCGTTGTCTTTGGTGATCGAGTCATCCAACAGTATGTTAGAATTCCCATGGGCACGAATTGTGCTCCTTTGTTAGCTGAGATGTTTCTATATTCATATGAAGCATAATTTATTCAAAAACTTCTACATGCGAAGAAAAAAATATCTTGCTCTGACGTTCAATTCGACTCCTAGATATATCGATGACGTTTTGTCTATTAACAATGACATCTTTCATTCATATGCGATTTGATATATCCCTGTGAGCTCGAAATAAAGGACACCACAGAGTCGTCCACTTCTGATTCATACTTAGATATTTTATTCAAAGTAGACATTAACAGCAAATTGACAAGTCAATTGCATGACAAACGGGATTATTTTCACCTACATATGGTGTTTATATATCTCAACTGATTTGATAAGCAATACAAAAAGGATATTTGGGCAAACGCGGACACCTGGACAAACAGGAGGTGGGATCAGGTGCCTAGGAGTGGTAAGCATTCCTGTCGACCTGTCACATCCGTCGTGGGTCCAATATTGATAAAATATTTGGAGTTATCTGTAGTCAAAACCAGTGTGCCAAGAACTACCTAACAATCGGTACGAAATACGCCAGACATAATTTTCCCAAATGACAGGTTTATTGACGAACGGACTTCTAGTCAACTCGGTCACTGGTTAACTCGTCATTTGGTTAATTCTGCACTTAATGAATTCGGTACTTGGTTAATTCGGCACTTAATGGATTCGGCACTTGCTTTATGAATTTAAGACTAATGTGCATACTGCACATTATGTGTCAAATATTTCTAATGATCTATGTCGACCATCAAATTTGCGAAATGCTAATTTCAATCGAAATTGTTCAAACCCTTGTTTGCATAGGGGGATTTGATAAGTTCATCATAACTACAGTTATTTGATCTGAAGAGTTGGATCACGTCTCGTTGACAGGCGTGGGATATCAGATTAAACTCGTCGCTTCGAGTCTTGTGTGATATGATTACCGGCGCCTGTCAACTCGACGCGATCCAATTCTTCGTATCAATTTACTGTAGTAATAATGTATATTTATCACATATTAAGAATTCACTTCAGAGTGTAAAACATGAGCATAAGTAAAAATTATGAATAAATACATATACATATACATGATGTTTATTTTGTTCAATTTGTTTACGAATAATGCCCTACTTGATGCAACCAATAATTACATTCTTTGTCTCGTTTTCAACGAGTGTTGACAAAATGTAGGGCTTGCCGCTCAATATGGTTTAGCTTTTTCATCTGTATGACAACAACTAGCTATATTTCCAATCCATTGTATCCCAAAATTCGATCGATGATCTTGAGATATTCTCGAAATCTTAATGTGCTATTTTCCACGGCAATATTACAATTCTAAACAATGGAAAAATTGCCCCCGACATTTCCAAATATTTACCATACGTTCCATGAAGTCGTTCAAAACATCATGTCAGTTGCAAGTGGTAAGATACACCCCTCCTGCATTCATATATTTGTAATACATGACATTCACTAAACGCAGTGTTCGAAGTCCACTGAAATAGTGTATACTACTCCAACTAATACAATCTGTGATACACATCGCGTCAGCTCACCATCTTCCAGTTCTGGAATGAATAGCGGCATTACGGGGATTGCTCTTCCAAGCATTATCATAATTGGTAATATTGTTTTCTTTCATTTATGGTATATGTATCTACTATTTATATTTTTTCATTGACTTTATAATATAAAACTTACACAGTACCAATTTTGATGTACCAGCTATTCATTCACATTACAATTTGATGTTACCTATAAAATAAAACCATATGGATTATGTTTACATAAAATCATAATTTAGTAATAGTTCTTTCTTTCATTTATGGTGTATGTATGTTGTGTTCATATTTTGTCATTGACTTTATAATGTAAAACTCATACGGTCCCAATTTCCACACGTGGAAGTTCCATCTCCAAACGCGCTGCATCAGGTGTGAATGTCACGGACCCTCAGAATTGACCTGAAAAACGGATGTCCCGTGTCACAGTAAGTGTGACATGATAAAGAACCCTCACTGCGCAATAGCCGTAAACGTAGAACATAGGGTTGAATTTGAAGCCCTTCAAAAGCATAGGTGACGTCTCCATATGAATAAAAATTCTCGAGAGGGACATTCAACACTATACAATCAATCAATGAATGTACTTGCACTACAATATGAAAATGCTCATTGTGAAAGAAACACGTGGGAGGAGGGGCGTAACTGTTTGTGCTTGTTTTTAACGTCTCAATATGAGTGAAATATTCTCAAGATGGACGTTAATTAAAAACTTGCCAGAAATTATATTTGATTTTGAACCGATTGAAGGACTTGGAATTATCATTATTAATTATATTAAGTTACCGAGAACAAAATTACAAAACAAACCCAACATTTTTTTTTCTTTCGAATTCACATGCATACATTATACACGAAATAGCTTTGGACGAACCATCGAGTTCTACAATTCCTTTTCCTTCAAACTATGGAGATAGATACAATGTCAATAATGGTTTCTAATTTAATTGCAGTTCAGCAGTCATGTTAGCTAGTGTCGCTTGACTCCCTAGTTTCGATGATTTTTTTTTCCAATGAATTTATTTGTCATATTCGTTGTGACTTTTGCAGCTTGTCCCTCTTCGCACGTCTGCTTCTCGCATACGCAACTAGGTTAAGGCCTTCCATAGTAAAATACACAATAATCATGGTGTGAAATTGCACCTCAAACTCACAGGCATCATTACACTTGTTACGGTGAAACACCGAAATGATACTATCGATATATTGGACATGACTGAACTACCATAAATTCCCCTCATTGTAATTTTCCGTGACGTCAGTTGAATATCACGTAACACTTTATTTTTAGAAAACAGGAAGATGCCCTAATTGTGAACAGAAGTTCAGGTTCTTGCTGGTATTCAGTTGAATTTTTACTGATATACTCAGAAAAAATAAAAATCCTTAACTTGAAAAGTGTTGGGGCCAAATGCATACTGAAACTGAACATGCTATAATTTAAGAACATATCAACAGTCATCAGCGAATTATCGGGGTTGTCCACATTCTTATACATACCATACCGTTAATATACAATACAAAACTTGGTCCCTGCACTTTTCAAACGCATAAATATATCTAGATTATATAGCAAACAATTCATATTATTTTTTTTTATAGCAGATGAACCTGAACTTTGCCACTGTTTCTGTAGTATAAAATTATTTATGTACATGAGGGATTTTTTAAACGCATCAGTAATTCAGGTTAGTGGCGATTGCAAGGTCACAATATAATATGAATATCACCTTTGTGCATACTATATATTAAAAAGGGAGAATGATTTGATATCATAAAGGAATAATATAAATAATGATTTGACAAGCTATGCTTTAACAGTACTTAATAACGACAAAATATAATGACACTTTCCTCGTGATACAATATCAGAACATGTACTCTGTGAGGTACTTTTGCATTGTGACGTCATATGGTGCGAAGTGCACAGAGGTACATTTATAACAGCACTGTGGTTTTTCTCGGATATCCTTAATTCAGCTGCGTACATCACGGTGTCAAATTGTTTACACTAATTACCATTTCCACAGCAGTGTTAAGTTATCCGAATTTCATAAAGTTAGTAAAATTGATTTTAAAAATACAATATATAGAGATATAAAGGAGACTATCAAAAAATTATATAAAAATGCTTGGGGGAAATTAAACATTCCTAGCATCATTAATATTTGAAGAAAAGGGTCGATCTGCATCATATCGGTAGCGATGGTATTTATCGGAAAAAAAAGAAGATTAATTATAACAGCATGTTTCCCAGCGAGACTCGGAAAATTATGTACCTTGATCTAGTCTCACACCGTAATAGTAAATATCAACAACCTCTCATCATCTTTAAATTGTTTACGCTTGATTGAATTTCTTTTCTGACTGCTTAGATACATATTACATACATGTAGGAGCGGTTTTTATGACTAATATAATATCAAAATTACCTTGGCGCATATAGAATATATGGATGGTGAATATGACGAACATTTGGTCAATCTCATAAATCCTATAAGGGAAACAAAATAGATAGTTGGGCAAACACGAACCCTTAAACGTACCAAAGGTGAGATCAGAAGTCTAGGCGGAGTAAGAATCCCCTGTCGACCGGTCATACCCGCCGTGAACTCTATATATAGGTTAACGAAGTTATCTGTAATGATAACCAGTGTGCCAAGAACGGCCTAACAATCGGTATGAAACACGCAGACAACATTTGACCCAATGATAGATTGTATTGTCAAACTAGATAACTATAAAGATCAAAGAATATATATAATGCATATGAAAAGGGAGCCTGTTACACACTGTATATCATATATATCATGAAATATCAATGATCATTAGACAGAAATGTTATCAAAAGATTTACACACATTACACTTCGTTGTGGTAATAAATTAAGACAAAATAAAATGACAGTTTCCCCTTGATACAACGTTGTGACTTTTTTTTTATTCTGATGTCATATAATATGTCTGTATAACAATTTGATTTTTTTCTATAATAAATTGGCAGCCATTATGTAATCATTGTCCCGGATATATTTAAAAGGTGAAGATAACAAACAGTGATCATTCTCGGAACTCGATAAAAGAAAGGGAGTTGGGCAAATATTGATCCCTGAATATACCAGTTCGGATCAGACTGTACCTAGGAGGAATAATCATCTCCCGTTGACCGGTCATTAATGTGATGGAGGAAGTATTAGTAACACAGGCGTTGTTGTAAAAACGCGTATTTTCATATGATAAGTAAGCATTTCATGAAGTCGTAAAAAGCAGGGCTAGCATTTAGAAGTATCATTGGGAATTACATTAGCGTATATGAACGATCCTATCTATATTGTGTAGCATTTGAACAATATTACTTCCGCAAACTCTATGGTCGTTATAACGATCTAGTTCTTCAATACAACCTATCATTGGGTCAAACGTTGTCTGAAATGTTTCATACCGATTGCTATGCTGTTCTTCGCACACTGATTTTGACTAGGGATAACTCCAATTACCTGATCGGGATATATGGCTCACGGCGGGTGTGACCGTTCGACAGAGGATTCTTACTCCTCCTAGGTACCTGATGCCGCCTGTGCTGTGTCCAGGGATCCGTGTTTGCCCAACTATTTATTTTATATTGCTTTTAGGATTAATGAGATTGATCACTGTTCGTTATCTCCACCTTTCATACAAAAGTTAGAAGTAAAACGGATTATGAAATGTATGTTATGAATTGTTTCTCTGCTTGTCATCCTGAATAGGGTGACGAAATAATGGTTTTGTTGTGTTTTTGTAGTGCTATCAGTGTCAGATCTTGTTTAAATATCAAATGCACAACATATCTTATTCGCTATTTTTATGATATGTACTAAGTTTCAGTTGATTAGGAAGATATTCTTAGAAAACACTGCTGGTATTGCCATATGGATGACATTTTGCTATATGTGTTTCAGGAAAGTTCTAACTATGTTTAGTTCATGATATGAGACGCCGTTTTCTGAACCAGGTTTCGATATGTTTTCTGAAACACGCTTACTAAATGTGTCAAAAATATGTAGAAATATCGCACTTAGTGATACAAGCCAGATAGTCGGCTTACATATTTCTCAAACATCATTTTGCAACTTAATTCAATAAATGTATACTAAAGCCCATTAGTTTCGTTCTATAGTGACTTGAGATGGAATGGAATAACAACAATGGGGAATGGCACATTTCTAGGATTGACCAGCTTACAGACACTGTAAGTATGTTTATCATGGAATTGAAAACTCAGCAATGGTTAATTTTCTATGGATTGAGAGATTTGATTGAATACCAAGAGATGAAATAGCGTAAACTGATAGAATGAGTTTGACTGATAAAGCTTAAGATAACGACGCAAATTCAAACGTACATTAAAATTCGAGACTATAGTTCTATATACCTCCTAGAATATCACACTTTGTCATCCAGTCATACGAATGAATGACACCTGTAGCTGCATAATCATTAACGCAAATTGTATTGCCGGATGGCGCTGGCAAAATCACTTTGTTTAGCCCTACTGGATTGTTTTAGGCTTGAAAAGGAATACGCATGATTAAACCAGAATGGAAAAGGGATTTTATAAATTGCTTTTCTGCTTCTCACACTTAACGAATATTTGATTTCCGCATTAGACATATTAAACACAAAAGTATGTACTATATATATTTAGTGGTTTAGCAATATTCATGGTTAAAGCAGAATGAGAAAGTTTCAGTTCATTGGGAAGATATTCTTATAAAACACTGCTGATATTGTCATATAGATGACAATTTGAGGTTAGTGTTTCAGGAAAGTTTAGACTATGTTCCGTTCATGATATTAGACATTGTTTTCTAAGCCAGATTTTGATGAAAAATACTTACTAAATCTGCAATTCAATAGATGTATGCTGCTAAAGCTCATTATTATCTTTCTTTAGTGACTTGTATGAGAATGCTATAACCACGGTAGAGAATGGTGCATTTATTGGATTAACCAGCTTACAGACACTGCAAGTATATTTTATCATGGAAATTAGAACTCATCAATGGTCCATTCAGTATGCATTAAAAGACTTGATTGAATAGGTAAAGATGAAAGAATGTAAACTAAAGAACAACGTACGGTTTTAGCCAAAACCCACCCTGTCAAAAAATCCACCAAAATACTAAATCCGGTATTTGAGAATGTGTCATTTATGAAAATGACCATTGCTAGTCTTTATCTACTATAGCAGCTGTAATATATTTAACGGAAACCTCTATAGTAAACTGACGATGTCACCAACGTTGACGTTCATTTTGACGTAATATTCGATAGCTTTCCTCAAGCGATGTTTTGCGTAGGAAAATAAAAATTGTATCGCATAAAGAATTTTAATTCTTAATAAATGTGAAATTATTGGTTTTTGTACTGATTTGAATGGATGGTAAATTGAATTGAAAGTACATTAGATATGGAGCACAGGGGCAAAAACTGCAGGTATTCGCAGTAAGCTTTTCTCGTGCGGACATATAATACTCCGAACATCAAATTAAAAAAAACATTTATATACCGGTGACAGCGATTTTTTTTATTTATGTCTCCAACTCCTTTATGTGGCGTATTTTTAGAAAAAAATATATACTTACATTTGCTAGAGACTTGCATTAATTCGAAAAAAAAATGTCGACTGTAAGGATGACTCAAATTCACATCACTGAATTTTATGTGAGGTTCGCGTTATCACCAATGTAATTATTCACGAATCGAAACACAATGGAATCCATCGGTATTTAATTTTAATTGGCATACGCAATATGCCATGAACGTTAATGGGAAAACATTAAAATATATATCCTCAATATTATATGCGTGGTATTTGGAGCAAACTGTCATTTAAATGGTATACTTAGGAGAGAGAAAAAAAAACCCACAGTGTTTTTGAGAAACTAGAAACACAACTTTAGAAGGGAAATAATTATGAAAAGGTTACGGAGATCAGTGGCATATCATTCGCTCCGTAAACGGTAGGTATTGCGAGTTCGAACCTAGGTCATACCATGGCCACGACGAACCTGAGACGTAGAAATAGGCGTATATAAGATATTCGACAAAAGTGAGGATCACGGGTCTTTCAGATCGACACCTGATGCCACATCGAGTGTGTCCAGGGGTTCACGTTTGCCCTACCATTCATTTTGTATTCTTTATAGATATTATGTCCATTGATCACTATTTGATATCTTCCGCTTTTCATGACCTTAAAAAGAGAGACCTTTCCTAGTGAATTGTCTAGGAATAAGATAACCACGGTAGAGGATGGTACATCTCTTAGATTGACCAGCTTACAAACACTGTAAGTATGTCTGTAATTGAAATTAGAACTCAGCAATAACCCACTCTGTATGCATTGAGATAATTGATTCAATAGGTAAAGATGCAATAATGTAAACTGAATTAATGATATTTAATGATGAAAGGTGAAAATAACGAACGGTGATCGCTCTCTTAAATCTTACAAGTCATATAGAGAAGTTGTTGAAATATAAACCCCATGAAAATTCCAAAGGTGGGCTCATGTGCTTAGAAGGAGAAGAACATAAGAGTCATCCGGTCGATGATGTGATGGAGGAAGTGTCACTAACGCAATATTTATAACTTTTGAAATATGTTAGGAAGTAACAAATAAAGTCAACTTTGTTTAGGATAGAGAAAAAAAAACTAAAATAATTTGATAAAATATGACAAAGAACGATATATTTAGATGTGTGCGTTTCTTTAAAGGAAAGGTATAACACCAATAAGCTATGTTACAATCCATGCTTGCTTATCGATTGCGTATCAATAGCCGTGTTTCGAGTTCCTCCGGAACACCCGGGATTTTTCGTATTTAGCCACGCCGGTCACGTGATATGAGCAAAATGTTCCACAGGGGTACTTCCGGTTAATTTTGTTTACACTGGTAACAAAATTGTTTTTGACAAAATATAGATTTTGCGGCACAAATTGTCGCAAATCAGAAAAAGGATAGCAAGGGATATATATTTACTTAGGAAGATGTCAAAGTTTACCTTTTCCCAAACTCGGGGAAAGCGTTCACGCAGAGGAAACGATGGCGTCATTTGTGTAGAAAACTACGGGCAGCTGAGATTGAGTGCGATTATTACATTCCATGAAAGCTGAACAACAAAGAAACATAATTGTTCTAGCCAGTTTGCTTATATGAAGTTTTAGGAAAACGAAGAGGTTTGTACCGACTCTTTAAAAATATAATATAGACTGTGCAAAATCTTGTCAATCTTAAGAATAGGTATACTTGTACCCTCATCCACATCTGAGCAGTGTATGTATTTTACAACGGTGTTCATGTGACATTAAATAGAGAATTTCAATTATGAACTCATGGTTCAGGCTCATAAAAATTATGCAGGAATTTCACAAGGGAGTGAGAGGGGGAGGGGGCATATATAATATCTGCCAATTAAATAAAATATGAGAACACCAGATAATATATTCCTACGGATCTATTCTAGAATTTGCATGATCATTTATTCAAGCTCCATACCGATGGTTCATTCACTGCAAAATTTTGAATTGTATCAAAGAACATTGATCTTTTCTTCAACTTTTAATACCAATCAAGCACAGGCAATATGAATCGCTTGGGGTCGAATTTACTCAACTTTTAATACTAATCAAGCACAGGCAATATGCATCGCTTGGGGTCGAATTTAATATTAAAGAATACTCTTTAATAGTAAATTCGAACACAAGTGATGCATATTGCCTGTTCAATCAAGGTACTTTGTATGTACATCAGATATGCACATTTCCACTCAAACCACTTGTATACAAGGATGAAACCAGTTGAACATGAGCCAGGTTATATATTTGCTCTCCTACCCCTTTGATTCAGTACTGTGTAAGGAAATATACTATTGAGTATACATATTTTTTAAAAAGAATAACAAAGAACAACAATTTTCATTCATATTTTATTCAACATATATATACACAGGTTGATAACAATGGCTGATCTGCATATAATGACTGCTAGTTATTGGCTGGTATGCAGTGAAAGGGAGCTAAAAAGGAGTAAAAAGTTCATATCAGCCAGGTGAGAATTACTTTCTTCTTTTTTGTGTGTTATACATATGTAATTCTTTTCTTTTGCTGCTTCAAATCTTGTGTATTTGAAAATTTTCAGTCTAATATTTTGGCAATGTTATAGGTAGTGTGGCTTAAATAAACCAGTGTTAAGGAATACCCAGTAATGGCATGGCATCATGAGAGTTTGGCATACCGATATTCAGATGATTAATGATGAAACTGAAGACCTCAAGTGAAAGGCATGGAAAATGATCCTTTTCCCATAATGATATACCTGAAAAAGAGGAGGGATGCCACAATATTGATAGTATACTTTTGTCAATTTGAGAAGCAAAGATGTAAAAAAAAAAAATAATAAAAACATAATGCTGAAATTATAATTCATGTATTTGTTAAAAATACTGTTCACTGCACATACATGTATATTTTTTTTTAACTTATTTCGAAATACATGAAGTAATTCATATTAAAACTGTGAATGTATGAGTTTTCATGATTTTTATCAATAAAGCTTACCATATTTATTGTACATATACTGTATCTGATTTCCCCTATACATTGTAGTCATATGAGAGCTTGCTTGCATTCAGAGATTTGACATCATGTATAAAGCCGAGTTAAACAGCTTCAAAATCTACCCAACATCTTTTAAATGAACACAAAAGATTCTTCCTAATTTTTTCTTCTTTTTTTTTTTTTTCAATTTTGTTCATAAATTTATATTTAAGTCAATTCACCTTTTTCAAACTTTTGATGCATATGACGGATTTCCTCTGTATTGTTATATCTATCTGGCCCAGCACAATCTCTATATTTAGCTATATAGTTTTATAAAGCTATTTCAAACAGTTTCATTAAGCTAGTTTCGATTAAATTTCTTAAGTGCAATGACACATAACAATATACATGTACTTTGAACTAACCACAACACTATTCTAGGTATAGATCATATGTCATTTTAAGAATTTTCATGAAAAGAGAATTTCTTTTGTATTGATAACTGTCCACTACCTTGTGTGTGTCGATACTTTGATAAGTATATGATGACTTTACAAGGTGGAATCTGTAACAACTTAATAATCTTAAACATTTGACAATTTTGAATCAAAATTCTTCCTAAGGTTAAGAAGCTTTTTTTTGTTTACAGTGTGTTGTTTTAAGTACAAGGATGAAATATTTTCACTTAGAAATTCAATTTTTATGCTTTACAAATATATTTGATAGAAGATTTGAAATAGTTATATCAAGCAATTTCAATTACCTTTAAAAAGCTATATAGCTTGATTAGCATATTTATATAGCTAATTATACTAGAGATTGTGCTGGAGCAGTCTATGAGCACATGATTGAAATTATGTTGCTGAAAGGAATAATATTACCTTAATCATGATCAGATATATATTTTGTTCAGTGATATAAATATGAGCAGTAATCACAAATACCTACTGGATTGTGAAAAGTCAATAAAATGACTACAATAATCAATAGTCTTGCTAAAAATTCTTCGAATTACATGAGTATATCATTAGAAGTCAAACTCCAAAGACTTAATTTGTAACACAAGTATTAGTTGATAAATAATTATTTTCAAATTAAACAGCATATTGACTATACCCAAATAGATTAATAGAATCCTTCATTAGTACGAGTGTGGGATTTCCCTATCCCACACAAGTAAATAATGAAGGATTATTTTTCTCACATTTTACCTACAGTTTAGTGCATAGATTTATGAGCTATGAGAAAATTTTAAATTATGAAAATCCTCATTTGAACTTCAATGCAAAAACTAATTAGATAGGCAGAAAGATCATACCCAAAAATGGTTTACACTGTAAGTGTAAACTAAAAAACCCAAGGTTGTCCATCAGAAAGTATACTACATTAAAATTTAAAGAAAACAATGCAAATATTTTACTTCACCGTGTAACGTAAATCTTCACCGTGTAACGTAAATCATAGACAATATATGACGTCACAATCAAATGACGTCGCAGCAGTGTGAGACAGAAAAATCTCACATGGGTGTCTCGCATGGGTAAAGTCGATCTCACACTGGTGATAATGTGAGAAAATTTTATCCTCACCCATATGTGGCTATACCATTGCACTCAGAAACCCAGTCTAATTCAATCTAAACTAGCTTTAAATAATAAAGCCATTTCAAATACCTATAATATTATAGCTAATCTATTACTTTTCACTGTGTATTGTCATTATCTATATTTTATATCAATAATTATCAGGTCCAGTCCAAAGACTATTTCTACCTATGTAGCTACTTATAGCTACCTAGGTATTTAAACCTACTCCAGGTAGTTATTTTTACCTACGTTTTCTTTTACTTGCATTTCGTGGCCAAACGCAGAAACGGCGCAACATGGTGTGTACCAAATTTCTTGATTCACTTATACTGACAATGAATACCACAAAAATATTGGACAAAAAATGATTACTTTCAAATTTGCATCAATAACTGCACCCACTTCCATTCTCTAGGAACTTAGGATCAAAGATACATGATAAAAAGTCTAGAATGTTTTACATATCTTTATTAATTTTAAAGTTAACATTCATGCACTCTTACATTAAAAGTTTTTGAGTCGATTTTTCATGCAATTTCCTCTACATTTTCCACCCTCGTAAAGTATTTAAATTTCCACTCCGAATTTTGTCATGCACATGCACAACATGATGCATAAAACGACTGACCTGTTTAAAAGATGTGCCTTCATTATTATTTATTTATATTTTTAAAAACGTGTGAAGGTAGGTAAAAGTAGCTCCTTTAAGTAGCTTTAAATAGCTACGTAGGTAGAAATAGTCTTTGGAATGGACCTGGTTATATATGTTACATGTTTATGTCCATTTTGGCCCTGATTTCGTAACGTAAATTCTATTTCACATTAGCCCTAGACTGTACTGGACCTAATGCCTGCTTTATGAAGCAGTGCACATTGTGCTTTGTTTAATCATATATATATATATATATATATATATATATATATATATATATATATATATATATATATATAAAATGTCGTCATAATTTTCATTTTACCTGTTTGACAGGTTTCAGTGAGTCTAATACGTTGCTTTCCTTTCCCCCTCCGGTTACTAGACAGCTGGGCCTTGTGTGAGTTACACGACATCGTCTTCTTCTGTTCTTGACGAAGTCTTTCGTTGTATTTCGTAGATCAACAGTAGCTTATCAAACGCTCATAAACATTTTTGTACCGCATACACCCCAAACTATTAAATGTGTATTTCAATTTCATGAGGATCGACAAAATTAACCCTAGGCCTAATACATGAAGTGTCGACTGTTGTTAAACAATGGTAAACAACGATAAACCGGAAGTAACCCTGTGGAACATTTTTGACGCAACGTGACTAAACACAGAATACACACTGTGTTCCGGAGTAACTCGAAACACGGCTATTGAATACATGTATATATATATATATATATATATATATATATATATATATATATATATATATAGCACTATATATATATATATATATATATATAAAGCACTAGAATGACCAACGACATGAACAATTTGAATTTTCAAATTTTCGGGACAACCTGTCCCTTCGTCAGGACGTGAAAGGATTACATTATGGAGAAAACACAAATATAATTAACAGTAAGCACTAAAGCTACAATACAAAACTAGCTAAACACTTTTCCAGCGGATTACATGTTGCAGACTTTGTTATTAACTCAAAAAAGAATAACAATCAGTGTGTTTGGTCACCGTGGTATCAGTCGGTAAAGTGTGAAATTAATTAATGGAAAAACTAACTTGGCCGATCATATAATCCAAAAAGAAAAAGTTGATATCACACAGTCAAAATAATTCAATATAAAAGGAGGAATATATACAGTTCCAAAATATATTTAGATCACTAGCGCTTTCTGGATTTTAACATCCATCCTATATATATCATATATAAATTATATTCATTATTAATTTGTATTCATATGAGGATGAATGTTAAAATCCAGAAAGCGCTAGTGATTTAAATATATTTTGGAACTGTATATTTTCCTGCTTTTTTATTGAATTATATATATATATATATATATATATATATATATATATATATATATATATATATCCAGACACTGGTGATATTGTAATATTGATAACTATTTCATGTCTGAGTATCAAGAAAAAATATGGCTGTGATATCTTCATGTGTTATGACGGCTTTTCCTGTACCAAGACTCGGTCGTTTTTCTGAAATAAATGTGCTAAATATACAAGTTAATTTAGTATTTGTAGGTTGAACCTCAATATTGTCTTACTTTAGTGAATTGTCCGGTAACTGATTTGATGAGGGAGTATTACGTAGGTAACAAATATTATAAAGAAGAACATATCCTGTCATCCGGTCGATGATGTAACGGAGGAAGTGTCGCTAACGCAATATTTATAACTTTTGAAATATGTTAGGAAGTAACAAATAAAGTCAACTTTGTTTAGGATAGAGAAAAATAAAATCATTTGATAAAATATCACAAAAAACAAAACGTTTTGATATGATAATTTCTTTAAAGGAAAGGTATATAATCGATAAGCTACTTCACCATTTGTCACCCTGACAAATAAAGCCAACATAATGGTATCGTTGTGTTTCTGTTTTTAGCGGTTGCTATTGAAGTCATTCTTGCTTGAATATCGATTACGTATCAATTGAATAGTTATACACATACAGACACTGTTGATATTACTTTAAACGATATTTTATTATGTATGATACATACAATAATTGCCTATATAAACCCTCGCCATCAAAAATACATGGTCTAGGTCATACAGATATAGTTATCATATAATGATAATGAAGCAATATAATATTAAATACATTGGTATGTTTAACAGTTTCCATTTGTATAATAATTTACAGCTTGATTAATTACAATTACCTTTATCTTTAGAACTTATTTTGTATGGTGAAAATTATCTCAGTTATAACAACAACAACAAAAATGCAATTTACGGAATTGTACATGAATTGATGATTTGTTTAATTTCTTAAAATATTTCCTTTTCAAACCTAGAAAGCAACTTGTTGATATATTTTTCTTGTGTAGTAAATCCATACCTAAATTATATTTGTCAGTCATGCATTCAACTGGTGATATTGTAACATTGATGACAATTTCATGTCTGTGTGTCAAGAAAATTCTAGCTGCAATATGTTCGAGAGATATGACGGCTTTTCCTGACCTAGGATTCCAACATATTAAATATGTTTACTAGATATGCATCTTAATTCATTAATTGTAGTTTAAACCTCATGTTTTTGAAAATTTCTATCCTAGTTATTACTTAGATTTTATATATATTTTTAAGCACCTTTATTTTCTATAGGTAATGTTTTGGAATTATATCGGTTGCTTTGCTTTCCATACGTGATTGAAATAGAATAAGCATAATTTTAAATAAAGTATGAAACTACAAGTAGAAAACCTATCCATTTCTTATTTAGCAACATGTTCCTTGAAAACTGGCCAAAAATCGTCCTTTGACATGTTCCCCTTAAAAGGAATTGCCGATGACCCATACTTTTTTTTCTTACAATTAGTAAGCTTATTGTCTTTTTAAAAGCAGTCTTTAATTTGGATTAAAACTATATTGTAGATTTTTTTTTAAATTTTAACTTTTATATTGCAAATTAGAAATTTCCTTATATTTTCTTTGCAATTACGACTACTTCATAACCAACTTTTGAAACGCCCCCACTGAAAATCAAATACATATGCATGTATCGTATTCAGTCAACTTCAACGTGGAAATGTAAACAACAACTATTCACGATATGCATATTATAACGTGTATCGATATAAACAGGCAAAGGAATATCAGTGTCATTTACAAACAATAATATTACCTCATTTACTCCTCCTTCTTATGTTTGTTAACACAAAAGTGGCGCCTCATGGTTAAACTAAAAACGTAATCACAATGTATATCATGCAATATTACCTTATATAGAACACGTACCACAATTACACAATCACAACAATACTACAACTTGCACTTCTATTTATGAATGCATGACATAAAATCTGTATTCCTGATTGTTTTCCCTTTGTTTAATGATTTGGATTGGAATTATATAACCAAGATAAGAAGTGGTGCATTCCTTGGGTTGAGCAGCTTGGGATCACTGTAAATATGTTTGTGACGACGAATAGAACTTAGCGATAAATCATATTGTAATCATTAAGGCAGGTGATATAATTGAATGAAATGATATGATATAAAATGACACACTTGACTTTTACTTATATAGCTAAGCGAAATGTGATACAGAAAGTAACATGGATGCAATTACTGTAGTGGAAACACACATTTTTATTTGAGAAGTAATCCTTTCCATAAACTGGGAGAAAAACCAGCGACATTTATGAATTTCCAATGGAATAAAATCCACGTAGGTGAACATTTCAGAGTTGATTGGGTAACATTAGAAAACACTAGATTTCTAATATTTTCAGGGACAGAAAGTTGAAATCAAATTTGTTAAAGGTAGTGTGAAATAAAATTATCAAATCAATTGATGAAAATATTTTGAAGTGGAAAATGTTTTATCAATTATTTATCAGCATTGATTGATTTCCCATAGCTTAGAGATTAGTTCCCATATCATTTCCTGAATTAACCCAGACTTTAAAAAAGAAACGTCTACCATTGTAACACACTTAACATATTTAACGATATCTAATGTTCTTCAAACAAATAATTGTAGTTAGCATTCCAAATGAACATTATAAATGGTTTGTTTAAAGAAACTAACATGATTAACGATGTGAAATATTCAAAGCCATCTGATTTAATTCTTGGTAAAATAAATAAATTGTTGTAGGGACTGATTTTTAATTGAAGTGTTACATATATGTGTTCCCTTCGCAATACGGGATATCAGAACTAGTAAATTTTGGAAAAACAAAAAGAATTTACGAAAAGTATGCGTCAATTGGGCAACTCTTTTATACAAATATTAATGATTGCTAAAGACGACTTATTTCTGATGCAAAACCATCTGCCTGGTTTGAAAGCTCTTTTTCAGAATGTTGCAATTGAATACCCTAGTACCAAAACACGAGTTTTTAACTTTCTGATGTTTCGTAACGGAAAAAGTTATTAAAGTGAAAAGAAGTTAATGAATTTGCTTTATGCACAAGTGGGGATATTTATTTAATAAGATTTTTTTCGAGTCATTAAAACAACCGACCGGTATGGAATCATATAAATAATCCCAATTAATGTATGTATTCATCTCCAGACACGTACATGCAGCAACATTTGCCTCCCCCTTCTTGAGTTTACGGTTTTGGGGTTTGGGCTAAGATTTTTTTTTTTACAAATATAATGGCACGTTTTTTTTTCCATTTGCTCCCCACCCCCAACTTGCAAAATCGACGCTAAACTGTGCGTGAACTCACTATATCTGATACTTATTTCAAATAAATAAGTGATTCCCCAAGTTAACGCAGAAAACGTGATCTCATTGGGCATACTAAATATAAAAACTGCGTCAGGTTCGGAGACGAAATAATGGTACCGATATTCCGTATTGTAATCCGAGTCCTCTCATTAACTGTTCACTATACCATCGTGGACATTCGTGTATCTATGATAAAAACAGAACTGAAATTTCTGATAAGCATTTATCAATATCAATAATAACGCAGTGAATAGGGAAGGTTACTGATCTTTACATATTGCTATTGACAATACGTTATAAAAGAAATGTGATGCGGGTAGTTGCATGAATGTTAGTGTTGTAGTGGAAACACATATTGTTATTTGAGAAGTAATCATTTCCATCAATTGAGATAAACACCAGCAACATTTATAAGTTTCCAATGGAATCAAATCCATGTAGATGAACATTTTAGAGTGCATTGGGTAAAATTAGAAAATACTAGGTATGTGATAGTTTCAGGAAAAAAGTTGAAATAAATTTTCTTAAAGATAGGGTGAAATAAAACTATCAAATCAATTGATAAAATATTGTGAAGTACAAATCATGTTTCATTAATTATATATCAACATTGATTGATTTTCCCCAGGATACGCGGCTGAGTTAAGGCTTTCCTCATAAATACCAGTGCTGTAAAAATGTTCTACTGGCACACTACATGACGTCACAATGAAAAATACGTCATGATGAAGGTCATGACGTACATATCTACATTCCTTTTGCGGTTGGAAATGTCAAAATATTTTTTCGTTATTTACCACCGCTGTCAAACAATAAACCGCAATCATGTAAAAGTTTCTGTCAAATGGGTTATATTAATTCTCTTTGATATTGAAATATTTTCAATTTCTTCTTTATATAACATACATGCTAAAGTAATATCCATATTATATTGTGATCTTGATATCGCCCCTAATCTGCACATATATAGTGAATTTCACAATGAACTCATTTGCATAAACAGGGTTTCCGTACATACAAATTTCATTATTGGCACGACACCCCGAGGTTTTTTTGTGAGAGATGTTTGATTTATGTGACATGTGAACTTCAGTGCCAAAGGAAAGTTAGGGGAGGAAGTTGTGGCTTCAACAGAAAACATGTTTTTCAGGCTAGATTCAACTTCGTATATGCAAAAATCACCGCATCTTGCATATTCAATGCAAAAATTAGACATGTTACAAGTCACGATAAACTTGCTCTCAGCACTTTTCAAATTAAGAAATTAATGTGTTTTGAAGTTATATTAACTTCAACTTTCATTGATATCTGGATATCGTGCCAATGGAACGATTTATACATACACGGTACGATTTTATCTTGATATTTGATCACGTGATATACAGCTGATGTAGAGATTGTCGGTCTGGTGAAAAAATGTATGGGAGGTCAATATGCACTTAATTATATATGGATATATTTTTTGTATATAAGGGTCGTGTGTATAGA
Source organism: Ostrea edulis (assembly GCF_947568905.1). Classification (NCBI taxonomy): domain Eukaryota; kingdom Metazoa; phylum Mollusca; class Bivalvia; order Ostreida; family Ostreidae; genus Ostrea; species Ostrea edulis. Next base: position 12,811,070 of record NC_079171.1, on the reverse strand, counting down.
ATTTGTCAAAAATTGATATGTTTATAATGCTTTTTTCCTCTGACATATTTCTATGGCCCAACTTAACACAATTGCGTATGACTTATGACTTTCTAACACTATACATGATATTCCTCACGACAAATTAAATACTAGACTTTTTAACATCATAGACAGTTGCTTCTTCAACTAAACTAGCATAGAGTTTAGTTTCTATATCATTTCCTGATTTAATCCAGACTTTACAAAAACACCTACCACTGAAACACACTTAACATATTTAAAGATATTTAATGTTCTTCAAACATATAATTGTTGTTAGCATTCCAAATCAACATGATAAATGCTTTTTTTAAAGAAACTAACAGCATTAACGATGTTAAATATTTAAAGTTGTCTGATTTAATTCTTGATAAAATGAAATAAATAGTGTTGTAGGGACTTATTTTTTGAATGAAATTTTTCACATATGTGTACTCTTTCGCAATTGTAGCCCGAGTCCTCTCATTAACTGTCCACTATACCATCACAGGCATCCATGTATCTATGATACAAACAGAACTGAAATGTCTGATAATCATTGATAAATAGCAATGATAATGCAGTGAGTAGGGAAGGTTACTCAAAGTTTACATGAAATTAAATTTTTCAGGCATTAGATTTCCAAAATAAGCATTAAAAGTGAATGAGAAATTGATTCAATGAATTTCTTTTTGATTTGTCATCATATCTAAGAATAAGAAAATCATTGCCCTTTTTGTGTTTTTACATTGTTAACTCTACAATTCAGTGTCAACCCTCGCTTCATTATCATATCGATTAAATATGAATTATTCCTCGGACGTAATTTCTATGATGTCAAATTTTATATGGGGATGCATAGAGTTGATACTTTAAAACACCGATGAAATTGGTCATTTTTATTTTAGTGACTTGTCCAACAAAGAGATGAACAATATCGAGAGTGGCACATTTATTGGATTGATCAGCCTAGAATCTCTGTAAGTATACTTGTAAGGATGATTGAAAATCAACACGAGTTCATAATGTAAGCATTGGATGATTCAATAGAAAAACTTCGAGTGAAATTGTGCTAAATGAATTGATTAGAAGAATCCATATTCAGTGGAGACGGGCCACTAGCAATTGCAGGTATTGACGAGTCTAATTTGAAATCTAAATTTTGCATAGTTTGTGCCGTTACTGTCCAATAATTTGTAAATCCAATATAGCACTCCATCAATGCTGCTTGTTATGTTTGCGAGTAATCGTTTTGTAGATCTTCACATATTGAAATTGAGAATACGTTACTGTTAGTTACCTTCACCTTTCCTTTAGATACTCAATATATTTCGCAAGTTCTATGGTCGTTATAACGATCAAGTTCGTCAGTACAACCTCGCATTGGGTCAAATGCTGTGTGACGTGTTTCATACCGATTGTTAAGCCGTTCTTGGCACACTGATTTTGACTGCGGATAACTCCGTTTACCTGATCAGAATATAGGGTTCACGGCGGGTGTGACCGGTCAACAGGGGATGCTTACTCCTCCTAGGCACCTAATCCCATCTCTGGTGTGTCCAGGGGTCCGTGTTTGCCCAACTATCTATTTTGTATTGCTTATAGGAGTTATGAGATTGATCACTGTTCGTTATCTTCACCTTGCATTTAGGACTCTCGGCGGATAGGTTCTTTCTCGACACCTTCAACATAATTTTGTATTCTTTATAAGAATTACTTGATATATCCCCGTGAAGTTGGAATAAAGGACGCCACATAGTCGTTCACTTCTGTTTCATACTTAGATATTTTATTAGTAGTAGACATTAACGGCAAACTTAAAACTTAACTGTATGGCAAAGGGGTGGTTTCAGTTTCTCCATCGTCAACTTCCTAAATTTATGTAACACTATTCTATTATCGCCTGCATATGGTGTTTTTATCTCTCAAATGATTCGATATGCAAGAGCTTGTTCTGCGTATAGTCAGTTTTTAAATCGAGGCGAGCTATTGACAAAGACATTGATGACATAGGGGTTTCAACAGTTTCGATTGAAGTCAGCATTTTGCAAATGTTATGGTCGTAATAACGATCTAGTTCATCAATATAACCTATTATTGGTCAAATGATGTCTGATGAATTCCATTGTAATTGTTGGGCCGTTCTTGGTACATTGATTTTGACTACGGATAACTCCGTTTACTTGATCAGTATATGGTACTCACGGCTGGTGTGACCGATCGACAGGCGATGTTTACTCCTCATCGGCATGTGATCCCACCCCTGTTGACACCAGGGGTCTGTGTTTGCCCAATTATATATTTTGTATTGCTTATAGGAGTTATAAGATTGACCACTGTTCGTTATTTTCATCTTTCATTTAATCATCGAACATGTATATATGCTGGTGGATGATTGCTCCTCCTACACATTTGGTCGCACCTATGATATATCCAGGAGTCCGTGCTTACTAAACTCTGATTGATCACTGTTCGGTATATTCGCCTTTCATAAGATCGATAGCTGCTTGTTGGCTTGTTTTTTTTTCCATTCTTACGACTAAAGCTAATTCTAATATAAGAAAGTAGTAATACATTGGGTGGTTTAACAAAAACTTGGTTTTACATTCTAGACGTATATTTTTATAGAAATTGTGACAATCGACAATAGAGCAAAAGAAGAAACCAAATATAACTTTACAAAATATCAAATTTAAGACCAACAAAATGAAAGTGTTGTATGAAATCTTAATATTGATACCCAATTCGTCGAGGCATGTTTCAATAGGAATTGCTGGAAATGACACAGATTTCATAGTCTAAAGATATACTGTTGATACCTGTTTATTATACCTTGGTAATACAACTTATCATCGGGTCAAATAATGCCTGGGGTAATTCATTACGATTATAAGACAACTCTTGGCACACTGATTTCGACTAGAGATGTCCGCGTGTTCCTGATCAAGAACTAAAGTTTACGGTATGACCGGTCGACAAGTGATACCTTCTCTTCATAGGCACCTCTTGTATATCCATGGGTCCTAATTTCCCAGCTTTCTAACAAAAGGTGAAGATAATGAACAGTGATCGATCCCATAACTCTTATAAGCAATGTAAAACAGAGAGTTCAGCAAACATGCACCCCTAGATACACCAGAAGTGGTATATTGCGCCTAGGAGAATTATGCATCCTCTGTCGACCAGTCCCACCCACCGTCAGCCCTATATCTTGATCAGGTAAATGGATTTATCCATAGCCAAAGTAAGTTTCCCAAGAACGGTCTAACAAGCAATATTAAACACGTCAAACAGGATCTGAATCAAGTATATGTTGTATTGGTAGACTAGATCGTTATAGCGACCACAGCATTTGCGAAATGCTGACTTTAAACGAGACTGTTGAAACCCTTGCACCATCAACTTAATTTGTAAATAACATATACAAAAATAATAACACATTGATTCAATAAATTACTCTGCAGCTTTGCATCTTGAATATCAATTAAGGGGTCTCCGTGGCTTAGTGGTCAGAGGATTGTGCTCAAAATCGCACGTCTTCTCACCTCTGGTCGACATGGGTTCGAATCCCAGTCGCGCCGATAAGTTAGAAAGTTTCCCAGTTTACTTTCTGAAGGTCGGTGATATCTTCGAAGGTATATTGTATCTGGGTTCTCTCTTTCACCAATAACAACAAACTGGGCACCTCCATATCACTGAAAAATTGTTGAGTGTGGCGGAAAACTTCAATCAATCAATCAATATCATTGACAATTTCGTGGGGTTGTTGTGTTTCTGTAGTATCAGTATCGGGCCTATTAGATGTATAAAGATGCACACTTAAAACATTGACGATATTGACAATAGTTTGAAATGTTTGTGACGGCGAATTTAGGCAGTGTTCTGGTCATGCGATCAAATATCTTTTAAAACCATGGATCTGATAATTTTCTTACAATTGTGGATATACCAAATCTGAAACTGAATGAAATAACACAGAATGCATTTCAATAATTACCCCTTTTCTTTGTTCAGTGACTTGTCTCGAAATAAGATAACCAATATGGAGAATGCCACATTTCTTGGATTGACCAGCTTAAAAAAGCTGTAAGTATGTTTGTAATGATAATAAGACATCTGCAGTATTTCATTTTGTGTACATTGGTGGAATTGATTGAATTACTGTAGATGCGATAGTCTAAAACGACTTAATGAACTAGGTTTATTGTACTGAAAACTATTATTGTTGATAGATAAAACGATATCAATGTTTCTAAATGTCGCATTGAAGGAAACAAGATATTTTCCCTTCTCACGTAGTACTTGGATATATGCTGCTTTATAAAAATATAAAGATAGGTCAGCTAGCAAAGAAACACAATTCGTATCCATGGGAATTCCAACAAATTCTCGAAAAACCTCATCACCAAAAAACTGCGAAGTTATTGTCAATTAGGAACTCCAGTATATTTTAGGTTCAGCTTCAACGTAGTTATGCGTGGAATTAGAACGCTGTTTAACAAATATATAGTTTTTGTTCATCAATCATTAGATATGTATATTTCCGGTTTTAATTGTTGTTGAACAAGCACTACTTCGTCGAAAAGTCTTGTTATATATTTTTTGAAGAATAGTTGCGCAAAGTGTTGACAGGTCATACGTCTTGATGTTTTCGATTTTATATAAAGCTGAAATTCAAGTTTAATAAAATTTATTTATATCTTTTTTTAGAGTCCACAATTTCATTTGCACCCCTCCTGGTATATGTAATGGCACAGTATGTTTGAATTTTCTTTTTTACTGCTTTGACTATTTTCGGGTGGATCCCTTCGGAAATCCTGGAAACGCCACAGTCTATTATTTGATATGAACAAACATCATCCCAACATAGTAGCCTAACCTCAATTTTATTCATTGGGCCTTTTTGATAGGAAAATACTGCTGAACCTCGTACAATATTAAGGAGACAATGTCACAAAGTAGGACTTGGTAAACAAAACTTTGTTATATTTAACACTCCACTCTTTTTTAATGTTATCAGCTGTTGGTCAAGTGAACACTTCTTCAAGAAGGAAATCACATGTAATGAAATCGCATGCTATATATTATGTTTAGAGATGTATAGGAATAAAACATGACAGTAAAATCTTTATAACATTACCTTATATTGTCAATATTCCCCCCCCCCCCCCCCCGTAATGTCACGAAAAGATCCCCAAGTCAATGTTTTCTGTTACCACATGATTCTACCAAAACTTTTGAGAACAGAAAATGTCCTGCGCATAGATATGGGAAAGAAGTAATTTATATTGGAGCAAACAGACCTGCATTATTAGGCTTTATGTTCAGAAATTATTTAATTGATTCTCGCGTAGCGATCGATCGGATAAACAGCTAGCCGTTGTATCGCGACTGTAGTTAGAATCTGAATATTAGCTGCATTAATTATTGCTTGTGCTGTATTCAAAAAATCACAAGTAGCTCCGTTTACCTGATCAGGATATAAGTCTCAAAGTGGTTGTGGACGGTCGATAGGGGATACTTACTCATCTAAGGCATATGATCTCACCTCTGATGTGTCCAGGGGTCCGTGTTTGCACAACTATCTATTTTGTGTTGTGTATAGGAGCTATGATGTTATTTCTTCGTTACTTTTCACAATATCAATTAATGGCAACCTTGTACTATATAATTAGCCCGCAAAATAAAATCACATAGCTACCAATAAATTCTTCGTTTTAGCCATTTTTTCTTACTCATTTAGGAAGTTTTAATCACTAGAGATTCAAACGCAAAGTAAAAGTCAATACTATTGTTCTTTATAACTCTCAGAATGCCCCACTATATCACCCACGCATGGATATTAGCTGCAAAACCACTAACATAGATTTGATCGTCCAATGACGCCAGCAAAATCACTGTGTTTACCCATACTTATTTTTGAGACTTAAAAACGGATAAGTCCGTTTACCAGATCAGGATATATACTTACGCCGGGTGTGATCGGTGGACAGGAGATGCCTGATCCCCTAAACATCTGATCCCATCCCGATGTGTCCAGGGGTCTGTGTTTGCCAAATTATTTATTTGTATTGCTTATAGGAGCTATGGAATTGGTCAATGTTTGTCATCTCCACCTTTCATAAATAATCATCATTCCACCGGAATGAAAAGTTGATTTTACAAACTGCTTTACTACTTCTCATTTTGACCTGGATTGTCATATTGATGGTACTGTTGGGTTCATGAAATGTTAACTATTGTTATCACTGTCAATTCTTGTTTAATGATCAAATGTCCAACATCCTTAGGTTGCCATTTCTATAAAAGTACATTACGAATAGTTGAATACAGATACATCCGTCAAAAACACTGATGATATTGCTATAGAGATGGTGATTTGACGTTTTGTGTTTCAAGAAAGTTATATCTATGTTCTGTCCATGAGCTGAGACGGAATTTTCTGAGGCAGTATATCTATATCTGCAACGTAATTCAGTAAACAAATGCTAAACCTCATTATTTTCTTTCTTTAGTGACTTGTCTAGGAATAAAATAACTACGATGGAGAATGGTACATTTCTTGGATTGACCAGCTTGCAGACACTGTAAATATGTTTGTCACGGAAATTTAAACTCAGCAATAGTTCATATTGTATGGGTTGAGGGAGTTCACTGTTATCTATTATTTATTTGTAATATTTATTAACAATACTAATTCCCATTCATATGCCGCATTGAGGTAGTAAATTGAATAGGTAAAGATGCAATAGTGTAAAGTGATTTAATGATATTGACTGATGAAAGGTGGCTATGATGAACAGTGATCAATCTCAAAGTCCCTATGACCAATGCAAACTAGAGAGTTTGACAATGTGACAAATATTATTAATGAAACGTTGATTGTGCAAGAATTGTGGTGAAAACGTGGGTTGTTGTTCTAAAAGTAGAAGCACTGCTAGCATATCGTATTAAACACAAGGTTTCCTTTACCGGATATGAGCAACATAGTCTAAATCAAGTAGTAATTCTCCAACACAATAAAATCAATTTTGTTAAGAAATGAAAGACATCAAGTAAAAATATAATCAATTAACAGAATGTCACACTCAATCATTTGAAATGTTTTGGAATGAGGTTCAGACACTAATGTTTGTAAGATGGGATGACTTTACATTGTTTTTAAACACCTTGGATTGGATCTTGCTTTTTCCAATAGCTTACGGTAGTATGATCCATGGAACAGAGTACCCTTTTGAAAAAAAAGGCTGTATGCTGCACTAATAGAATTCAATGTCTCAGGTTCGCAGGTTACACATCTATGCATCATATTCAGTCAACTTCAACGTGAAACTGTAAACAACAACAATTCACGATATGAATATAAGAACGTATCTCAATATACACAGGCAAAGGAATATCAGTGTTAATTACCAACAAGTATTTTACCTCATGTACTCCTCGTCCTGATGTTCGTAAACACACAAGTGGGGTCTCGTGGTTAAACTAAAACATAAACACAATGTATCGCATTTAATATTACCGTATATAGCCAGGGATTCCGATAAACAACACGCACCCCAATTACACAATCACAAGCATACTACAGCTTGAACTTCTATTTATGAATACATGACATAAAATCTGTATTCCTGATTGCTTTTCCATTTGTTTAGTGATTTGGATGGGAACGATATTACCAAGATAAGAAGTGGCGCATTTCGTGGGTTGAGCAGCTTGAAATCAATGTAAGTTTGTTTATGACCACGAATAGAACTTGGCGATTATTCACATTGTAAGCATTAAAGCAGGTGTCACGATTGAATGAAATGATGTGATGTAAAATGACACGACTTGACTTATATCACTAAGAGAAATGTGATGCAGAAAGTAGCATGCAAGGTAAAGATAACGAACAGTGATCAATCTCATAACTGTTACAAGCAATACAAAATAGATAGTTGAGCAAACATGGACCCCTGGACACACCAGAGGTGGGATCAGGTGCCTAGGAGGAGTAAGCATCCCCTGTTGACCGACCACACCCGCCGTGAGCCCCGTATCCTGATCAGGTAAACGGAGTTATCCGCAGTCAAAATCAGTGTGCCAAGAAAATAACATGGATGAAGGTGTTGTAATGGAAACACAGATTGTTGTTTGAGAAGTAATAATTTCCATAAATTGAGAGAAACACCAGCAACATTTATGAATTTCCAATGGAATCAAATCCATATAAATGAATATTTTAGAGTGTATTGGGTAAAATTAGAAAATACTAGGTTTCTAATATTTTCAGGAACAGAAAGTTGGAATCAATGTTCTTAAAGATAGTATGAAATAAAACTATCAAATAAATTGATAAAACATTGTGAAGTACAAAATATGTTTCATTAATTATATATCAGTACTGATTGATTTTCCACAGCTTATGATTTACGATTTTTTAACACTATACACGACATTCCTCACGATAAATTAAAGACTAGACTTTTAACATCATAGACAGGTGCTTATTCAACTAAACTAGCATAGAGTTTAGTTACTATATCATTTCCTGATTTAATCCAGACTTTAAAAAAAAACCCACCTACCATTGAATCACACTTAACGTATTTAAAAATATTTAATGTTATTCAAACATATAATTGCTCTTAGCATTCCAAATCAACATGCTAAATGTCTTTTGTTAAGAAACTAACAGCATTGAAGATGTTAAATATTTAAAGTCGTCTGAGTTAATTCTTGGTAAAATGAAAAAAAAAATATTGAAGGGTCTGATCTTTTGATTGAAGTTTTTCACATATGTGTCTCCTTTCGAAATTGTAGTCCGAGTCATCTCATTAACTATCATCTATAACATCGTGGGCATTCATTTATCTATTATAAAAACAGAACTGAAATTTCTGATAAGCATTTATAAATATCAATGATAATGCAGTGAGTAGGGAAAGTTAATCGATGTTTACATGCAATTAAAATTCTCAGGCATTATATATCCAAAATAAACATTAAAATTGAATATGAAATTGGTTCAATGACTTACTTTTCGATTTGTCATCATATCTAAGATAAGAAACCAATGGCTTTTTTGTGTTTTTACATTGCTAACTCTGGAAATCAGTGTCAACTCTTTTTTCATAATCATATCGATTAAATGGCAATTATTCCTCAGATGTAATGCATATGATGTCCAATTTTATATGGCCTTGTGATGCATATAGTTGTTTAAAAATACTGATGACATTGCTCGTTTTCATTTTAGTGACTTGTCTAACAAAGAGATACAAAATATCGAGAGCGGCGCATTTATTGGATTGACCAGCCTAGAATCTCTGTAAGTATGCTTGTAACAATGGTTGAAAATCAACACTAGTTCATAATGTAAGCATTGAATGAGTCAATAGAAAAACCTCGGTGAATTTGTTCTAAATGAATGGATTAGAAGAATCCATATTCAGTGGAGACGAGCCACTAGCAATTGCAGGCATTGAAGAATCTAATTTTGAATCTAATGTTTGTATAGTGAGCTTGTTCTGCGTATAGTCAGTTTTTAAATTGAGGCGAGCTATTGACGAAGAAGTTGATGACATAGGGATTTCAACAGTTTCGATTGAAATCAGCATTTCGCAAATTATATGGTCGTTATAACGGTCTAGTTCGTCAATATAACCTATTATTGGTGAAATGATATCTGATGGATTTCATTGCATTTGTAAGAACGTTCTTGACACATCGATTTTGACTACGGATAACTCCGTTTAGTTGATCAGTGCATGGTACTCATGGCTGATTTGACCGTTCGACAGGCGATGCTTACTCCTCATAGGCATGTGATCCCACCCCTGTTGACACCAGGGGTCTGTGTTTGCCCAATCATCTATTTTGTATTACTTATAGGAGTTACAAGATTTAACACTGTTCGTTATCTTCACATTTAATTTAACCATCGAACATGTATATATGCTGGTGGATGATTGTTCCTCCTACATATATGGTCACACCTCTGGTATATCCAGGGGTCCGTGTTTACTAAACTCTGATTGATCACTGTTGGTTATATTCGCTTTTCATAAGATTGATAGCTTTGTTGGCTTGTCGTTTTCATTCACACGATTAAAGCTACTTCCAATATTAGAAAGAACTAATACATTGCGTGGTTTAACAAAAACTTGGTTTCTCATTCCAGGCGTATATATGTATAGACATTGTGACAATCGACAATAAAGAAAAAAAGAAAACAAATATAACTTTACAAAATATCAAATATAAGAGCAACAAAATTAGAATGTTGTATAAAATCTTAATATTGATCCCCAATTTGTTGAGGTATGCTTCAAAAGGAATTGCTGGAAATGACACATATTTCATAGTGTAAAGATATACTGTTGATTTGTGTTGATCATATGTTGGTAATAAAACTTATCATCGGGTCAAATAATGCCTGGGGTAATTCATTAGGATTGTAAGACCGTTCTTGGCACACTGATTTCGACAAGAGATGTCCGCGTGTTCCTGATCAGGAACTAAAGCTTACGGTATGACCGGTCGACAAGTGATACTTCCTCTTCATAGGCACCTCTTGTATATCCATGGGTCCTAATTTCCCAGTTCTCTAATAAATGGTGAAGATAATGAACAGTGATCGACCTCATAACCTTTATAAACAATGTAAAACAGAGAGTTTAGCAAACATGTATCCCTGGGTACACCAGAAGTGTTATATTGCGCCTAGGAGGATTAAGCATCCCCTGTCGACCAGTCCCACCCACCGTCAGCCCTATATCTTGATCAGGTAAATGGATTTATCCATACCCTAAGTAAGTGTCCCAAGAACGAACTAGCAAGCAATATTAAACACGTCAAACAGGATCTGAGTCAAATATATGTTGTATTGGTAGAATAGATCGTTATAGCAACCACACAATTTACAAAAATAATAACACATTGATTCAATAAATTACTCTGCAGCTTTGCATCTTGAATATCAATTAAGGTGGCCTCCGTGGCTTAGTTGTCAAAGCATTGTGCTCAAAGTCACACTTCTTCTCACCTCTGGTTGACATGGGTTCGAATCCCACTCGCGCCGGTAAGTTAGAAAGTTTCCCAGTTTACTTTCAGAAGGTCGTTGGTATCTTCGCAGGTATATTGTATCTGGGTCATCTCTTTCACCAATAAAAACTGGGCACCTCCATATCACTGAAAAATTGTTGAGTGTGTCGTAAAAACATCAATCAATCAATGAATACAATTGACAATTTCGTGGAGTTGTTGTGTTTCTGTAGTATCAGTATCGGGCCTATTAGATGTATAAAGATGCACACTTAAAACACTGACGATATTGACAATAGTTTGAAATGATTGTGACAGCGAATTTAGGCAGTGTTCTGGTCATATGATCACATGTCTTTCAAAACCAGGGATCTGATGATTTTCTTACAATTGCGGATATACCAAAGCTGAAACTGAATGAAATAACACAAAATTACCCTTCTCTTTGTTCAGTGACTTGTCTCGTAATAAGATAACCAATATGGAGATTGACACATTTCTGGGATTGACCAGCTTAGAATCCATAATTTCATTTACACCCCTTCTGGTATATGTAATGGCAGAGTATGTTTGAATTTTCTTTTTTCCTGCTTTGACTATTTTCGTATGGATCATACATGATACAAATTGCATTCGAAATATTTCATATCAAGCACAGGAATAGCAATGGGCGATTCAATAGACATATATCTCCTCTTAAACGTACTTGATAACTGTATCCTAGTACATCGACATCCAACTGTTATGGGTAAGAACAAGCCCTTAATTTAGCACAGCATGATTTACTAAGAAAAGACAATTAAACAATTAGTAAGATTTATTTACAATTGATAACTGAAAGAAAAGTATTACAATACCAAACTATTACTCACGGCTGTTAGAGAATAATTACGAACATAATTTTTACACACCGAAATATTAATTCCAAAATCCTAGTTCCCAGTATAATAAAATCCAAAAAAAGCATTTAAAACGGTCTAATTAGAGTTTTTTTATCATAAGAATTCCAGTATATTATAATAGAAATGAATTGACCACTACGTCATTTTTTTCTGCTAAAAATAGTATGATGTCTAGAATAATTTAGGTTGCATAGGCCAATGAGGAAATAAACATGACACTCTGAAACAATGCAGTTCAATTTAGTAGAAATAGTAATACACACAACAAAAACACATATCAATAAACACATATTGTTTACCTAATACAGATCACTGCTTTCATGATTCTGAATAATCCCATTGTGAATACTTGTATTACTGCATCATTTCATTTCTCTGATGCTGTGACTTATAATAGATAACTTTATTTATACAAACGTCACCACATGTATGTATAGCCTACACGTACACGGTGTAAACTTCAAACGAATTTGCATTTACTTACGCGTAATACGGGAATAATAGAATCCTTCATTAGTACGAGTGTGAGATAGGGAAATTCCACCGAGGGGACAAGATTCGCAGTCTTGGACGAGGCTTTGCCGAGTCCTAGACAGCGAATCTTGTTCCAGAGGTGGAATTTCCCTATCCCACACGAGTAAATAATGAAGGATTATTTTTCTCACATTTTAACTACAGTTTAGTGCATGAAATTAGGAGCTTTCAGAAAATTTTAGATTATCAAAATCCTCATTTGAACTTCGATGCAAAAACTAATCAGATAGGCAGAAAGAGCATACCCGAAAATGGTTTACACTGTAAGTGTAAACTAAAAAACCCAAGGTTGTCCACCAGAAAGCTATACTACATTAAAATTTAAAGATAACAATGCAAAATATTTTTACTTCACTGTGTAACGTAAATCTTCACCGTGTAACGTAAATCATAGAAAATATATGACGTCACAATCAAATGACGTCGCAGCAGTGTGAGACAGAAAAATCTCACATGGCTGTCTCACATGGGTAAAGTCGATCTCACACTGGTGATAATGTGAGAAGTATATGTAACATTCCTTCACTCGTTTAATTAGGTCTATAAACGATCGGAGTTGATATAAATTAGGTAATTATATTTGTTTATCACATTTTGTCAAACGGGGTGTGGGTACACGATATCAAATGTACCAAAGGTATCTTCATGATATGCAATGCATCCAATGCATACTTGGATGTAACGAGTAATCCCGTAGTGTTTTTATTGAACCTGATTTCTTACACAGTTTCAGTTAATTAATTCTTATGTTCAATTGAATATGGTGTAATTTACCAAAAAAGAACTCGTTCTGTCGAAAATGAAATTGATAATTCCTCATTTGATACCAGATTGCTCTAGAATAACCATATGCACATTTTCAGATGGGCGATGCTATTCATTATTCAGGTCTACCCCTCTAATTAATTGGATTCAAAACAATGCATCAACGTATTTTCATTTTATTTGTTTTTTTACAAGTTTCAAAAACAAACCTGTATAACCAAATAGATGGTTGGAGTCTCTCTCTCTCTCTCTCTCTCTCTCTCTCTCTCTCTCTCTCTCTCTCTCTCTCTATCTCTCTCTCTCTCTTTCTTTCTCTCTCTTTCGCTTTCTCTATCTCTCTCTCACTCTTTCTATCTTTATATATCTCTCTCAATATTATCAATTAACAAAACTAGTTTTCAGTCATATGTCGATTCCATTTATCCCAGTGAACTCAAAATAGAAGACATAACGGAATAATCCACTTATGCTTCATACTTAGATATGTTATGGAAAACAGACATGAAGGGCAAACTAATAACTCAAGTTTATCCAAAACGGGGTGATTTCATCCTCTTCGTTGTCAACTTCTCATATCTATGTATCAATATTTCATTATCATCTCCTATAAGCAATATAGAATAGATAACTGGGCAAACACGAACCCCTGGAAACACCGGAGGTGGATCATCTGCCTAGGAGAAGTGAGCATTCGTGAGGATTCAGTCTTTTTTTTTCTTTCTCTAAAATATGCTTACTACATCGGCATCAGTAAATGTTTGTTAATCCTCATTATTTCTTTCTTCAGCGAAATGATAACACTACTATGGAGAATGATGAATTTCTGGGATGCATTGAATCCATCAAATGCAATAGTGTAGATTGAATTAGATTGACTGTTAAAATGCGAAGATAACGAACAGCGATTAATATGATAACTCCTACAAGCAATACAATCCAGATAATTTCGCAAGCATGGATCCCTGAACACACCAGAGTTGAGATGATATATTTAAGTGAATTACACTGTCACATCCCCAATTGACCGGTAACTGATGCAGTAGAGGAAATGTTAGTAACGTACGAAATGTTGAAAAACATATATAGAAATCGAGATAGACATTGGCAGCATTTAAAAGTATCAATATGAATCAAATCAACGATTAGGTATGATCCTATCTATATTGAGTCGCATTTTTACAATATTACCTTTGTAATATTTTATTAAGGATGTAGAAAAGGAAGACATCAACATCAAATGATAAAATATGACTGTCAAGTACCAAAGCTTTGACTTTAGGGATTGATTTATTTTCAGACCATCCATGTTCATTTTTATGGCATCTACTGAAATTGACTCAGTTGTTAAAAAAAACCAAAGGTGTAGCATTCTTGCTTCTTCAAAAGAAAGGAAACACAGAATGATTCATATATAGTGGTCAGTCATCAAAAAATAACTTATTTTGTAAATACCACTCTGATTCCACCAACAATTACTCTGAAATTGAAATTGAAAATAGAATTATTCATATCTAGCGATCAGTCGTCCAAAAACTACTTCTATACTTTTCTACAGTGTATTCTATACTTCTATATCACTCTGATTCCACACACAAGTACTTTGAAATTGGAATCTAAAAAAAAGCTAGAGTTCTTCATTCACAATAACGTCTTGGTCTTCCGTGACCAGGTCTTCAAAGAGTCTAATAGAATTCCCATGGGCACAACTTGTACTCCTTTGTTGACCTGTTCACAGGAAGTGCAATGCATTCAAACACTTCTACGTTGGAAAAAAGAATACTTCTTCCAAGCCTTCGATTCGACATTTAACTGAAGAAAAGACGTTTTATCTATTAACTATAATAGTTTTTATTTATATGTCGATTCCATATATTCAAGTGAACTCTAAACTGCCCTTGTCGACAGGTCGTATTCGTCTTGAGTGCTATATCTTGATTAAGTAACGGAATTACCCGTAGTCAAAATCAGGGCACTAAGAACAGTCTATGTTTAATTGATTGCAAAAATTATATCCTTGTGCTTTGTATTTCTTAGATTATATTTAATATCAAAGACCTACTTTAAGTTATGTTAGGGAATTTTATCGGTTGGTTTGCGTTCCATACATAAAGAAAAGATAAGATGACCCAAGATGATTTTTAGATGTACAATGACACTGTAATGCACAGTATGTGAAGTAAATTAATACTTGGACTCATACATGTTCTCCATTTTTGGCAAATACCATGTCCTGTTCAGACTTGGTGCATTTGCAAAAAAAATACTAGGCATTACTGGAATATATATGGTGTAACTGGTCGACAGGGGATGTTTATTCCTCCTAGGCACCTGATCCGCCTTTAGGTGTGTCCAGGGGACCGTGTTTGCCAAACTATCTATTTTGTTTTGCTTATGATAGTTAAGAGATTGACGAATGTTCGCTATCTTCGTCTTTCATAGAAACGGTTGAAAAGATTGAAATCACCCACAAAACATATAGAAATAATAATGGGAATAAACTTCAGGACTTTGCACACAAAATTGCTGAGTTATTTTGGCTAATGCTTGATGCCCCCTTCGAGAATCCTGGAAACGTCACCGTCTATTATTTGATATGAACAAATAGCATCCCAGCATAGTGGCATATCCTCAATTTTATTCATTGGACCTTTTAGATAGCAAAATACTGCTACACCTCATACAATATTAAGGAGACAATGTCAAATGGTCGGACGTGGTAAAGAAAACTTCGTTATATTTAACACTCCACTCTTTTTTTAATGTTATCAGCTGTCAATTGAACAATTCTTCAAGGAAGAAATCACATGGAATGAAATCGCATGCTATATATTATGTTTAGAGATGTATAGGAATAAAACATGACAGTAAAACCTTTATCACATGACCTTATGTTGTCAGAATTTCCCCCCGTAATGTCACGGAAAGATCCCCAGGCCAATGTTTTCTGTTACCACATGATTCTACCAAAACTTTCGAGAACAATAAATGTCCTGCGCATAGATATGGGAAAGAAGTAACTTCTATTGGGGCAAACAAACCTGCATTATTAGGTCTTATGTTAAGAAATTATTTAATTGATTCTCGCGTAGTGATCGATCGGATAAACAGCTAGCCGTTGTATTGCGACTGTAGTTAGAATCTGAAGATTAGCTGCATTAATTATCGCTTGTGTTGTATTCAGAAAATTACAAGTAGCTCTGTTTACCTGATCAGGATATAAGTCTCAAAGTTGGTGTGAACGGTCGATAGGGGATACTTACTCTTCTAAGGCACATTATCTCGCCTCTCATGTGTCCAGGGGTCTGTGGTTGCCCAACTATCTTATTTGTGTTGTGTATAGGAGCTACTATGTTATTTCTTCGTTACTTTCACAATATCAATTAGTGGAAACCTTGTACTATATAATTAGCGCGCAAAATAAAATCACATATTGCTACCAATAAATTCTTCGTTTTAGCACATTTTTCTTACTCATGTAGGAAGTTTTAATCGCTAGAGTTTCAAACGTAAAGTAAAATTCGATACTATTCTGTTTAACTCCCAGAATGCCGCACTATGTCACCCACGCATGAATATTAGCTGCAAAACCACTAACATAGATTTGATCGAGCAATGACGCCAGTTAAATCACTGTTTTTACCCATACTTATTTTTGAGACTCAAAAACGGATAAGTCCGTTTACCAGATCAGGATATAGACTTACGGCGGGTGTGATCGGTTGACATGAGATGCCTGATCCCCTAAACATCTGATCCAACCTCGGTGTGTCCAGGGGTCTGTGTTTGCCAAATTATTTATTTGTATTGCTTATAGGAGCTATGGAATTGGTCAATGTTTGTCATCTCCACCTTTCATAAATAATCATCATTCCACCGGAATGAAAAGTTGATTTTACAAACTGTTTTACTATTTCTCATTTTGACCTGGATTGTCATATTTATGGTACTGTTGGGTTCATAAAATGTTAACTATTATTATCACTGTCAATTCTTGTTTAATGATCAAATGTCCAACATCCTTCGGTTGCAATTTCTATAAAAGTACATTACGAATTAGTTGAATACAGATACATCCGTGAAAAACACTGATGATATTGCTATAGAGATGGTGATTTGACGTTTTTGTTTCAAGAAAGTTATATCTATGTTCTGTCCATGAGCTGAGACGGAATTTTCTGATGCACTATCTCTATATCTGCAACGTAATTCAGTAAACAAATGCTAAACCTCATTCTTTTCTTTCTTTAGTGACTTGTCTAGGAATAAGATAACTACGATGGAGAATGGTACATTTCTTGGACTGACCAGCTTGCAGACACTGTAAATATGTTTGTCACGGAAATTTAAACTCAGCAACAGTTCATATTGTATGGGTTGAGGGAGTTCGCTGTTATATATTATTTATTTGTAATATTTATTAACAATACTAATTCCCATCCATATGCCGCATTGAGGTAGTAAATTGAATAGGTAAAGATGCAATAGTGTAAAGTGATTTAATGATATTGACTGATGAAAGGTGACTATGATGAACAGTGATCAATCTCAAAGTCCCTATGACCAATGCAAACTAGAGAGTTTGACAATGTGACTAATATTATTAATGAAATGTTGATTGTGCAAGAATTGTGGTGAAAACGTGGGTTGTTGTTCTAAAAGTAGAAGCACTGCTAGCATATTGTAGTAAACACAAGATTTCCTTTACCGGATATGAGTAACATAGTCTAAATCAAGTAGCAATTCTCCAACACAATAAAATCAATTTTGTTAAGAAATGAAAGACATCAAGTAAAAATATAATAAATTAACAGAATGTCACACTCAATCATTTGAAATGTTTTACAATGAGGTTCAGACACTAATGTTTGTAAGATGGGATAACTTTACATTGTTTTTAAACACCTTGGATTGGATCTTGTTTTTTCCAATATCTTACGGTAGTATGATCCATGGAACAGAGTACCCTTTTGAAAAAAAAGGCTGTATGTTGCACTAATAGAATTCAATGTCTCAGGTTCGCAGGTTACACATCTATGCATCATATTCAGTCAACTTCAACGTGAAACTGTAAACAACAACAATTCACGATATGAATATACGAACGTATCTCAATATACACAGGCAAAGGAATATCAGTGTTAATTACCAACAAGTACTTTACCTCATATACTCCTCGTCCTTATGTTCGTAAACACAATAGTGACATTTCATGGTTAAAGTAAAAATGTAAACACAATGTATCTCATTTAATATTACCGTATACATCCAGGGCGATCCGATAAACAACACGCACCACAATTACACAATCACAAGCATACTACAGCTTGAACTTCTATTTATTAATACATGACATAAAATCTGTATTCTTGATTGTTTTTCCCTTTGTTTAGTGATTTGGATGGGAATGATATTACCAAGATAAGAAGTGACGTATTTCGTGGGTTGAGCAGCTTGAAATCAATGTAAGTATGTTTATGACGAAGAATAGAACTTGGCGATAATTCACATTGTAACCATTAAAGCAGGTGTCATGATTGAATGGAATGATATGGTATAAAATGACACGACTTGACTTATATCACTAAGAGAAATGTGATGCAGAAAGTAGCACTGATGGAGATGTTGTAGTGGAAACCCATATTGTTGTTTGAGAAGTCATCATTTCGATAAATTGAGAGAAACACTAGCAACATTTATGAATTTCCAATGGAATCAAATTCATGTAGATGAACATTTGAGAGTGTATTGGGTAAAATGAGAAAATACTAGGTTTCTAATAGTTTCAGGAACAGGAAGTTGGAATTAATCTTCTTAAAGATAGGGTTAAATAAAACTATCAAATCAATTGATAAAATATTGTGAAGTACAAAATATGTTTCATTAATTATATATCAGTATTGATTTATTTCCACAGCTTATGATTTATGACTTTTTAACACTAAACACGACATTCCTCACGATAAATTAAAGACTATACTTTTAACATCATAGACAGTTGCTTCTTCAATTAAACTAGCATGGAGTTTAGTTACTATACCATTTCCTGATTTAATCCAAAGTTAAAAAAAACAAACACCTACCATTGAAACACACTTAACATATTTAAAAATATTTAATGTTCTTCAAACATATAATTGCTGTTAGCATTCCATATCAACATGATAAATGTCTTTTTTAAGAAACTAACAGCATTGAAGATGTTAAATATTTAAAGTCGTCTGATTTAATTCTTGGTAAAATGAAAAAAAAAATGTTCAAGGGACTGATTTTTTTATTGAAGTTTTTAACATATATGTCTCCTTTCGAAATTGTAGTCCGGGTCCTCTCATTAACTTTCGACTACACCATCGTGGGCATTCATGTATCTATGATAAAAACAGAACTGAAATTTCTGATAAGCATTTATAAATATCAATGATAATGCAGTGAGTAGGGAAGGTTAATCGATGTTTACATGTAATTACATTTTTCAGGTATATTTCCTATATAAACATTAAAAGTGAATGAGAAATTGATTCAATGAATTACTTTTCGATTTGTCATCATATCTAAGATAAGAAACTAATGGCTTTTTTGTGTTTTTACATTGCTAACTCTGTAAATCAGTGTCAACTTTTGTTTCATTATCATATCGATTAAATGGCAATTATTCCTCAGATGTAATTTATATGATGTCCAATTTTTGATGGGATGCATATAAGTGGTACTTTAAAACACTGATGAAATTGGTCATTTTCATTTTAGTGACTTGTCCAACAAAGAGATAAACAATATCGAGAGTGGCGCATTTATTGGTTTGGCAAGCCTAGAATCTCTGTAAGTATGCTTGTAAGGATGATTGAAAATCAACACTAGTTCATAATGTAAGCATTGAATGAGTCAATAGAAAAACGTCGGTTGAAATTGTGCTAAATGAATGGATTAGAAAAATCTATATTCAGTGGAGACAGACCACTAACAATTGCAGGTATTGGATAATCTAATTTTAAATCTAAATTTTGTATAGTTTGTGCCGTTACTGTCCTTTAATTTGTAAATTCAATATATCACTCCATCAATGCTGCTTGACATGTTTCCGAGGAATCGTTTTGTAGATCTTCACATATTGAAATTGACAATACGTTACTGTTAGTTACCTTCGCCTTTCCTTTAGATACTCAATATATTTAGGACTCTCGGCGGATAGGTTCTTTCTCTACACCTTTAACATAATTATGTATTCTTTTTAAGAATCCCTTTATATATCCCTGTGAGCTTGGCATCAAAGACGCCACATAGTCGTTCCTTTCTGTTTCATACTTAGATATTTTATTGAAAGTAGACATTAACGGCAAACTGACAACCTAACTGTATGGGAATGGTATGATTTCAGCTTCTCCATTGTCAACTTCCTAAATTTATGTAACAATATTCCATTATCGCCTGCATATGGTGTTTATATCTCTCAAAAGATTTGATTTGCAAGAGCTTGTTATGCGTATAGTCAGTTTTTAAATCGAGGCGAGCTATTGACAAAGTTGATGACATAGGGGTTTCAACAGTTTCAATTGAAGTCAGCATTTTGCAAATGTTATGGTCGTGATAACGATCTAGTTCGTCAATATAACCTATCATTGGGTCAAATGATGTCTGATGGATTTCATTGCAATTTTGGGTCGTTCTTGACACATTGATTTTGACTACGGATAACTCCATTTAACTGATCAGTATATGGTACTCACGGCTGGTGCGACCGTTCGACAGGCGATGCTTACTCCTCATAGGCATGTGATTCCACCCCTGTTGACACCAGGGGTCTGTGTTTGCCCAATTATCTATTTTATATTGCTTATAGGAGTTATTAGATTGATCACTGTTGGTCATCTTCACCTTTCATTTAACCATCGAACATGTATATATGCTGGTGGATGATTGCTCCTCCTACACATCTGGTCGCATCTCTGGTATATCCAGGGGTCCGTGTTTACTAAACTCTGATTGATCACTGTTCGTTATCTTCCCCTTTCATAAAATCGATAGCTGTTTGTTGGTTTGTCTCTTTCATTCACACGATTAAAACTAATTCTAATATAAGAAAGAACTAATACATTGGGTGGTTTAACAAAAACTTGGTTTGTCATTCCAGACGTATATATTTATAGACATTGTGACAATTGACAATAGAGAAAAAGAAGAAAACAAATCTAACTTTACAAAATGTCAAATATAAGAGCAACAAAATCAAAATGTTGTATGAAATCTTAATATTGATCCCCAATTCGTTGAGGTATGCTTCAATAGGAATTGCTGGAAATGACACATATTTCATAGTGTAAAGATATACTGTTGATATGTGTTTATTATACCTTGGTAATACAACTTATTATCGGGTCAAATAATGCCTGGGGTAATTCATTAGGATTGTAAGACCGCTCTTGGCACACTGGTTTCGACTAGAGATGTCTGCGTGTTCCTGATCAAGAACTAAAACTTACGGTATGACCGGTTGACAAGTGATAATTCCTCTTCATGGGCACCTCTTGTATATCTATGGGTTCTAATTTACCAGCTCTCTAATAAAAGGTGAAGATAATGAACATCGATCGATCTCATAACCTTTATAAGCAATGTAAAACAGAGAGTTCAGCAAACATGCACCCCTGGGTACACCAGAAGTGGTATCTTGCGCTTAGGAGAATTAAGCATCCCCTGTCGATCGGTCCCACCCACCGTCAGCCCCATATCTTGATCAGGTAAATGGATTTATCCATAGTCAAATTAAATGTCCCAAGAACGGTCTAACAAGCAATATTAAACACGTCAAACAGGATCTGAGTCAATTATATGTTGTAATGGTAAACTCGATCGTTAAAGCGACCACACAATTTGCGAAATGCTGACTTTAAACGAGACTATTGAAACCCTGCACCATAAACTTGTTTTGTAAATAACATATACAAAAATAATAACACATTGATTCAATAAATTATTCTGCCCCTTTGCATCTTGAATATCAATTAAGGGGGCCTCCGTAGCCTAGTGGTTAGAGCATTGTGCTCAAAATCACATGTCTTCTCACCCCTGGTCGACATGGGTTGGAATCCCACTCGCGTCGGTAAGTTAGAAAGTTTCCCAGTTTACTTTCGGAAGGTCGTTGGTATCTTCGCAGGTATATTGTATCTGGGTTCTATCTTTCACCAATAAAACAAAACCGTGCACCTCCATATCACTGAAAAAGTGTTGAGTGTGGCGGAAAACATCAGTCAATCAATCAATCAATCAATACCATTGACAATTTCGTGGAGTTGTTGTGTTTCTGTATTATCAGTTTCGGGCCTATTAGATGTATAAAGATGTACACTTAAAACACTGACGATATTGACAATAGTTTGAAATGTTTGTGACAGCGAATTTTAGGCTGTGTTCTTGTCATGTGATCACATGTCTTTGAAAACCAGGTATCTCATGATTTTCTTACAATGGCGGATATACAAAACCTGGAACTGAATGAAATAACACAGAATGTATTTCAATGATTACCCTTTTCTTTGTTCAGTGACTTGTCTCGAAATAAGATAACCAATATGGAGAATGCCACATTTCTTGGATTGACCAGCTTAAAAAAGCTGTAAGTATGTTTATAATGATAATAAGACATCTACAGTAGTTCATTTTGTATACCTGGATGGAATTGATTGAATTAATGTAGTTGCAATATTCTAGAACGACTTAATGAACTACGTTTACAGTACTGAAAACTATTATTGTTGATAGATAAAACGCTGTCAGTGTTTCTAAATGTCGCATTGAAGGAAACAAGATAGTTTCCCTTCTCACGTAGAGGTACTTGGATATATTCTGCTTTATAAGAATATAAATATAGGTCAGCTAGCAAAGAAACACAATTCATATCCATGGTAATTCCAACAAATTATTAAAAAACCTGATCACCAAAAAAAAAAACAAACTACGAAGTTATTGTCAATTAGAAACTTCAGTATATTTTATGTTCAGCTTCAACGTACTCATGCATGGAATTAGAACGTTGTTTAACAAATATATAGTTTTTGTTCATCAATCATTGGATATGTATATTTCCGGTTTTAATTTTTGTTGAACAATCACTACTTCATGGAAAAGTCTATTTTTTTTTTTTGAAGAATAGTCATGCAAAGTGCTGACAAGTCATACGTCTTGATGTTGTCGATTTGATAAAAAGCTGGATTTCAAGTTTAATAAAAGCCGATTATATCTATTTTCTTAGAATCCACAATTTCATTTGCACCCCTCCTGGTATATGTAATGTCACAGTATGCTTGACTTTTCTTTTTTACTGCTTTGACTATTTTCGTGTGGATCATCATACATGATACACATTGCATTCGAAATATTCCATATAAAGCACCGAAATAGCAATGGGCTCTTAAATGAACATAACTATCCTCTTAAACGTACGCTAATAACTGTATCCCATTTCCATTCTCAATGACCATGTAAAGTGTGACAGTTATCGACAATTCCATTGTCATCGAAAGCAAGTTTTTTTTAGATTTGCCTAGATGGTCGAGCGGTCTAGCGCGTTGGTTACACGTTACTAGGAAATTTGTTCCGCAGGTCATGAGTTCAACCCCGGTTAGGGGCGGAAGTGGGTATCCAAATAAAGTAAATTTGTCTGTGCTTTATATTAAATATGTCTTCACTTAAGACAGTTGTGTTCATTTAAGAATTCATTGTAATGCATATATATATATATATATATATATATATATATATATATATATATATATATAATTCAATAAAAAAGCAGGAAAATATACAGTTCCAAAATATATTTAAATCACTAGCGCTTTCTGAATTCTAACATCCATCCTGGGGTGAATACAAATTAATAATGGATACGAAGTTATTTATCTTAGAGACATCTATTGTGACGTCCTGACGTCATGATAGTCTTTGCGAGGAGGGAATATATATATGAAATCATAATACAAAAGTTAGGGAAAGGTGACTTGGACAAAATAAGCATGAACATTTGTAGGATACAAGTTGATGAATTAAGAGGTTTAACAATCATAATTTTTCATATCTATATTCATTAAAGTTTGCTTAGATTAGGAGAAAACAGTTTAATGAAATAGTTTTCTTAAGCAAATCTCGTGGACCTTGATTCTGTTTTAAGTTTATAAAATGGAAATACGCTGTAGTTGCCTCTAGCACAGGTGTAAAAGTGTTCGCTACATGGGGTATTTCTTGTACTGGGATCGTTAATTTGTTGGAGATGGACACGCATCCTGGGTGTTAGTTGTGTTCCGGTTTGTCCAAAGTCATCTATTACTTTTAAATGCGGAAAATATTTTATTGTAAATGATAACATGTCATGCAAATCGTCAAACTTACTATACTGCATTATTTGCAACGGGTGTGACGAGGAATATATTGGACAAACCGGAACACAACTAACAGTCAGGATGGGTGTTCATTACAAACAAATTAACGATCCCAGTACAACAACGTATTATGACGTCATGTATCTATTTCCTCCTTGCAAAGACTATCATGTCGTCATGACGTCATAATAGACGTCTCTAAAATAAACAACTTTGCATTGATTATTAATTTGTATTCAGCTGAGGATGGGTATTAAAATCCAGAAAGCGCTAGTGATTTAAATATATTTTGGAACTGTATATTTCCCTGCTTTTTTATTGAATTATCTTGACTGTGTGATATCAACTCTTTCCATTTGATATATATATATATATATATATATATATATATATATATATATATATATAGTGGGATAAATCTCCGATATAATCTTCTAGAGTGCTCGACGTGGCCTCACGGAGCTACATAAATTGATGATCAGATGGAGTTCAATCACATAACATTTATTTCTCTACAGGCTGTTTCGTAAGGGGATGGTTTCCCCTCACTCGTCGGGAGAAAAATGACATCTAACGAAAAACATCCGCATGGCTGAGAATATGTTACACAGAAACATATCGGATAGTTGCTAAGCATGATTACACACAGGATTGAGTAAATAGAAATTTATGGGAATGACGGCAAGTGATGACAGGTTCTGAACGTTTATTCAATGAAAATTTTTCGGGATGACATATAATAAAGAATTTCTCTAGAATACAAAGGTTGCACTTTTTTGAAATGTTTGAGTATGATGATGTTTTTCCTAAAATTTCTCACTTGATTTTGTAGTCAATATTTTTGTTTTTCAATGTTCATATGAATTCACATCAAATTCATCGGACAAAGAGGAATTCGTCAAAGCCGCCGGCATACACTAAAAAGCACTTGATGAAGGCGGCTATAAATACAAGCTAATATACGACGAATCAGCCAAAACTAAACAGAACAGCAGAAGAAATCGTTCCCGTAACATCACATGGTTTAACCCCCTATACGATAGTAACGTAAAAACAAACTTGGGTAAACAATTTCTCAAAATTATAGATGAGTGTTTCCCGATAGGCCATGTTCTACGCCTGATTATCAACAGAAATACTATTAAAATAGCATAGAGTTGTATGCCATCCATGCAAAATGTAATTGACTCGCATAACGCTTCAATCAAATAAGTGCGCCAAACCGGAGATACATGTAACAGGTGTAATTGCCGAAACAAAGATCAATGCCCGCTCAACGGTGAATGTTGCGCCCACGGAATTGTGTATTTAGCTAGAGTCAGAGCCGATAATGGACAAAAAGAGAGCTACGTGGGACTAGCAGACACCGAGTTCAAATTAAGATACGCCAACCACACTCATTCATTCCGTAATCCCACGAAAAAGAATATCACCGAGCTCAGCAAATTCATATGGACATTGAAAGACAAAAATATTGACTACAAAATCAAGTGGGAAATTTTAGGAAAAACATCATCATACTCAAACTTTTCAAAAAAGTGCAACCTTTGTATTCTAGAGAAATTCTTTATTATATGTCATCCCGAAAAATCTTCATTGAATAAGCGTTCAGAACTTGTCAGCACTTGACGTCATTCCCATACATTTCTATTTACTCAATCCTGTGTGTAATCATGCTTAGCAACTATCCAATATGTTTCTGTTTAACATATTCTCAGCTATGCGGATGTTTTTCGTTAGATGTCATTTTTCTCCCGACGAGTGAGGGGAAACCATCCCCCTACGAAACAGCCTGTAGAGAAATAAATGTTATGTGATTGAACTCCATCTGATCATCAATTTATATATATATATATATATATATATATATATATATATATATATATATATATTTATATATTTGTGAAACGCTGAGAATTTATTGATATTAAGAAGGTATGTTGATATAATTCATTTACAACTTTGTTTAACGGAGAAAACATTCCATTTAGCATGTCGATCCGATTTTCCTCTGTCACAGACTGAAATAAAACTGCAAAAGTAGCACATTAACCTGCATACTTTTAGAGACTTTTTATACACCGTTTGATAGGTCATAAACTAATGTACACGGCAAGTACTGATATAATCGTCTGTTAAGAAAACTTTTAAAGAAAACTACATAGCATCATGCAAAATGTAAAACATGAACTATATGGTTTCGTGTTTAAATATCCAATAGTTATTTATTATTGAAAGTGGTAGGATTCTATCAGTAATTCTGATATACTATGGGTATTTTACCGTCATTATCGCCAGTTATATCGATATTTGAATGTTGGGATAATGTGTTACTTTTACATTTTCTATTAAGTTATCTCCATGATCAATTTATAACAGTCATCCAATGACGTCATACGGAAGCTCATGCTTGTCAAGTTGTTATGATACAAAAT
The DNA here is from genome assembly GCF_947568905.1 of Ostrea edulis. Classification (NCBI taxonomy): domain Eukaryota; kingdom Metazoa; phylum Mollusca; class Bivalvia; order Ostreida; family Ostreidae; genus Ostrea; species Ostrea edulis. The sequence continues at coordinate 12,784,040 of NC_079171.1, read as the reverse complement.
GTTCTCATGTAAACAACCAAAATAGTTTCTAAGAGTTATTAGCTACCTCTCTCTATGTAAGACATATTTTAAAAATTATGCAGTTTACGTGCAAAAATGAAGCCTTACCTGCCTTAACATACCCGCGCTTCTTTAACAGAAAGCAAAACCAGAATGATTCATATATAGTGGTCAGTCATCAAAAATAACTTATTTTCTAAATACCACTCTGATGACCACAAGTACTCTGAAATTGAAATGAAAAATGGAATTATTCATATCTAGTGATCAGTGGTCCATAAACTACTTCTATACTTCTATACAGTATAATCTATACTTCTATATCAATCTGATTCCACGCACAAGTACTCTGAATTTGAAATTAAAAACATGGTAGAGTTCTTATAACGTGTTGGTCTTTAGTGATCAGGTCTTCCAAGAGTATATTGGAATTCCCATGAGCACAAATTGTATTCCTTTGTTGACCTGTTCTTATATTCATAGGAAGTGCAATGCATTCAAACAGTTCTACGTTAGAAAAAAAGAATGCTGTTTCCAAGCCTTCGATTCGACATTTAACTGAATTAAAGACGTTTTATCTATTAACCATAATGATTTTCATTTATATGTCGGTTCCATATATCCAATTGAACTCTAAACTTCCCTTGTCGACGGGTCACATATGTTGTGGGCCCTATATCTTGATCAGGTAACGGGATTATCCGTAGTCAAAATCAGTGCACTAAGAACAGTCTATGTTTGATTGATTGCAAAATTTACATCCTTGTTCTTTGTATTTCTTAGAATATATATAATTTTAAAGACCTCTACTTTAAGTTATGCTAGGGAATTTTATCTGTTGGTGTGCGTTCCATACATCATGAAAAGATAAGATGAGTAGAGTTTTAGATGTACAATTACATTGCAATGCAAAATGTGTGAAGTAACTTAAAACTTGTAATCATACATCTTCTCCATTTTTGGCAAAGACCATATCCTTTTCAGACTTGACGCATTTGCTAAAATTTACTAGGCATTACTGCTATGTATATGGTGTGACCGGTCGACAGCGGATGCTTATTCCTCCTAGGCACCTGCTCCGTCTTTAGGTGTGTCCAGGGGACCGTGTTTGCCAAACTATCTATTTTGTTTTGCTTATGGTAGTTATGAGATTGACGAATGTTCGCTATCTTCATCTTTCATGAAAACGGTTGAAAAGATTGGAATCATCCATAGAACATACAGAAATCATAATGTGAGTAAAATTCAGGATTTGGCCCCCACAATTGCTGAGTGCGTTTAGCTAATGCTTGATCCCCCTTCGGAAATCCTGGAAACGCCACCGTCTATTATTTGATATGAACGAATAGCATCCCAGCGTAGTGGCTAATCCTCCATTTTATTCATTGGGCCTTTTAGATAGCAACATACTGCTGAACCTCATACAATATTAAGGAGACAATGTAACATAGTCGGACTTGGTAGAGTAAACTTCGTTATATTTAACACCCCACTCTTTTTTAAATGTTATCAGCTGTTGGCCAACTAAACGCTTCTTCAAGGAAGAAATGACATTAATGAAATCGCATGCTATATATTATGTTTAGATATATATAGGAATAAAACATGACAGTAACACTTTTATCACATGACCTTATGGGGTCAGTATTTTTCCCCGCAATGTCGCGGAAAAAATCCCCTAGCAAATGTTTCTGTTACCATATGACTCTACCAAAACTTTCTAGAACAGTAAATGCCCTGCACATAGATATGGGAAAGAAGTAATTTATATTGGAGCAAACAAACTTGCATTAGTAGGCCTTATGTTAAGAAATATAGTTGATTCTCGCATAGCGATCGATCGGATAAACAGCTAGCCGTTGTATCGCGTCTGAAGTTAGAACCTAGAGATTAGCTGCATTAATTATTGCTTGTGTTGTATTCAAAACGTTACAAGTAACTCAGTTTACCTGATCAGGATATAAGTCTCAAAGTTGTTGTGAACGGTCGATAAGGGGATAGTTATTCATCTAAGGCACATTATCTCACCTCTGATGTGTCCAGGGGTCCGTGTTTGCCCAAGTATCTATTTTGTGTTGCATATAGGAGCTACGAAAGTGATTGTGCCCCTTCTATATACATTGGATCCGCCTCTACAGTTACTCAGTCACTTTTTGTTATTCTCACCTTTTAAGTATATGCTTTATAAATGATACCATCATGCAAAACAAGTCATTTTTTCGTTAGTTTTCACAATATCAATTCGTGGAAACCTTGTACTATATAATTAGTCCGCAAAATAAAATAACATATAGCTACCAAAGAATTATTCTTTTTAGCGCATTTTTCTTACTCATGTAGGAAGTTTTAATCACTAGAGATTCAAACGTAAAGTAAAAGTGGATACAGTTGTTTTGTATAACTCCCAGAATACCACACTATGTCACCCACGCCTGGATATTAGTATCAAAACCACTAACATAAATTTGATCGCCCAATGACGCCAGGGAAATCACTGTGTTTATCCATACTTATATTTGATCAAATGTCCAACATCCTTCGGTTGCCATTTCTATTAAAGTACATTACGAATTAGTTGAATACAGATATATTCTTCCAAAACACTGATGCTATTGCTATAGAGATGATGGTTTGACGTTTTTGTTTCAAGAAAGTTATATCTTGTTCTGTTCACGAGTTGAGACGGGATTTTCTGAACCAGTATCTCCAAATCTGCAACGTAATTCAGTAAACAAATGCTAAACCCCATTATGTTGTTTCTTTAGCGACCTGTCTGGGAATAAGATATCTACGATGGAGAATGGTACATTTCTTGGATTGACCAGCTTGCAAACACTGTAACTATGTTTGTCATGAAAATTTAAACTCAGCTAGAGTTCATATTGTATGCATTGAGGGAATTCACTATTATCTATTATTGATATGATGTAAACGTGGGTTGTTTTTCTAAACGTATAAGCACTGCTAGCATATTGTAGTAAACACACGGTTTCCTTTAGCGGATACGAGCAACAAGGTGTAAATCAAATAGCAATTATCCAATACAATAAAATCAATTTTGTTAAGAAATGAAAGGCACCAAGTAAAAATGTAATCAATTAACAGAATATCACTTTCAACCATTTGAAAATATTTTACAACAAGGTTCAGACACGGTAATGTTTGTGATATGGGATAACTTTACTTTGTTTTTAAACACCTTGGATTGGATCTTGTTTTTTTTCCAATATCTTATGGTAGGATGATCCATGGAACAGAATACTCTTTTTTTAAAGAAAAGAAAACAAGGCTTTATGTTGCACTAATATAATATAATTTAATGTATCAGGTTCGCATTTTACACATCTATAGGCATCATATTCAGTCAACTTCCACGTGAAACTGTAAACAACAGCAATTAACGATATGAATATAAGAACGTATCTCAATTTAAACAGACAAAGGAATATCAGTGTTAATTACAAGCAAGTAGTTTACCTCATGTACTCCTCGTCCTGATGTTCATAAACACAATAGTGACACCTCGTGGTAAAACTAAAAACGTAAACACAATGCATCTCATTTAATATTACCGTATATAGCAAGGGTGTTCCGATAAACAGCACGCATCACAATTACACAATCACATGTATACTGCAGCTTGCACTTCTATTGATGAATACATGACATAGAACCTGTATTCCTGATTGTTTTCCTGATTGCTTTCCCTTTGTTTAGTGATTTTGATTGGAATGATAAAACCAAGATAAGAAGTGGTGCATTTCGTGGGTTGAACAGCTTGAAATCAATGTAAGTATGTTTATGACGACGAATAGAACTTGACGATAATTCACATTGTAATCATTAAAGCAGGTGTCATGATTGAATGAAATGATATGGTGTAAGATGACACGACTTGACTTATATCACTAAGAGAAATGTGATGCAGAAAGTAGCACTGCTGAAGGTGTTGTAGTGGAAACACAGATTGTTGTTTGAGAAGTAATCATTTCCAAAAATTGAGATAAACATCAGCAACATTTATGAAATTCCAGTGGAATCAAATTCATGTAGATGAACATTTTAGAGTGTATTGGGTAAAATGAGAAAATACTAGGTTTCTAATAGTTTCAGGAACAGAAATTTTCTTAAAGATAGGGTTAAATAAAACTATAAAATCAATTGATAAAATATTGTGAAGTACAACATATGTTTCATTAATTATATATCAGTATTGATTGATTTTCCACAGCTTCTGATTTATGACTTTTTTAACAGGATACACGACATTCTTCACGATAAATTAAAGACTAGACTTTTGACATCATAGAAAGTTGTTTCTTCAACTGAACTAGCATAGAGTTTAGTTACTATATCATTTCCTGATTTAATCCAGATCCAAAACACCTACCATTGAAAGACACTTAACATATTTAAAAACGTTTAATGTTCTTCGAACATATAATTGTTGATAGCATTTCAAATCAACATGATAAATGTTTTTTATGAAACTATCAGCATTGCCGATGTTAAATATTTAAAGTCGTCTGATTCAATTCTTGGTAAAATGAAGAAAAAAAATATTGAAGGGATTGATTTTTTGATTGAAGTTTTTTCACATTCGTGTCTCCTTTCGAAATTGTAGTCCGAGTCCTCTCATTTAATGACCACTATACCAACATGGGTATTCCTGTATCTATGATAAAAACATAACTAAAATTTCTGATAAGCATTGATAAATATCAATGATAATGCAGTGAGTAGGGAAGGTTAATTAATGTTTACATGTAATTAAAATTTTAAGGCATTAGATTTCCAAAATAATCATTAAAAATGAATGAAAAATTAATTCAATGAATTACTTTTAAATTTCTCATCATATCTAAGGATAACAAATTCATGGCTTTTTGTGTTTTTACATTGCTAACTCTGGAAATCAGTGTCAACTCTTGTTTCATTATCATACCCCTTAAATGGCAATTATTACTCAGACATAATTTGCATGATGTCCAATTTTATATGGAATGTATATAGTTGGTACTTTAAAACACTGATGAAATTGGTCATTTTTATTTTAGTGACTTGTCCAACAAAGAGATCAACAATATCGAGAGTGACACATTTATTGGATTGATCAGCCTAGAATCTCTGTAAGTATACTTGTAAGGATGATTGAAAATCAACACGAGTTCATAATGTAAGCATTTGATGACTCAATAGAAACACTTCGGGTGAAATTGTGCTAAATGAATGGATTAGAAGAATCCCTATTCAGTGGAGACTGGTCACTAGCAATTGCAGGTATTGATGAATCTAATTTTAAATCTAAATTTTGTATAGTTTGTGCCGTTACTGTCCTCTAATTTGTAAATTCAATGCATCACTCCATCAATGCTGCTTGACATGTTTCCGAGGAATCGTTTTGTAGATCTTCACATATTGAAATTGACAATACGTTACTGTTAGTTACCTTCGCCTTTCCTTTAGATACTCAATATATTTAGGACTCTCGGCGGATAGGTTCTTTCTGGACACCTTCAACATAATTTTGTATTCCTTATAAGAATTACTTGATATATCCCTGTGAGCTTGGAATAAAAGACGCCACATAGTCGTTCACTTCTGTTTCATACTGAGCTATTTTATCATACCTTGTCCGCGTGTTCCTGATCAAGAACTAAAGCTTACGGTATGACCGATCGACAAGTGATACTTCCTCTTCATAGGCACCTGATCTTACCGATTGTATATCCATGGGTCCTAATTTCTCAACTCTCTAATAAAAGGTGAAGATAATGGACAGTGATCGATCTCATGACTCTTATAAGCAATGCAAAACAGATAGTTCAGCAAACATGTTCCCCTGGATACACCAGAAGTGGTATATTCCGCCTAGGGAGATTAAGTATCCCCTGTCGACCAGTCCCACCCACCGTCAGCCCTATATCTTGATCAGTTAAATGGATGTATCCATAGTCAAAGTAAGCGCCCTAAGAACGGTCTAACTAGCAATAGTAAACACGTCAACCAGGATCTGAATCAATTATATGTTATATTGGTAAACTAGATAGTTATAGCCACCACAACATTTTCGAAATGCTGACTGTTGAAACCCTTGCACCATAAACTATTTTTGTAAATAACATATAAAAGAAAATAACACATTGATTCAATAAATTACTCTGCAGCTTTGCATCTTGGATATCAATTAAGGGGGTCTCCGTGGCCTAGTGGTCAGAGCATCACGCTCAAAATCACACCGCTTCTCACCTCTGGTCGACATGGGTTCGAATTCCATGTGAGAAAGTGTCCCAGTTTACTTTCGAAAGGTCGGTGGTATCTCAATAAAAAAACTGGGCACCTCCATATCACTGAAAAGTGTTGAGTGTGGCGGAAAACATCAATCAATCAATCTATCAATCAATATCATTGACAATTTCGTGGAGTTGTGGTGTTTCTGTAGTATCAGTATCGGGCCTATTAGATGTATAAAGATGTATACTTAAAACACTGACGATATTAACAATAGTTTGAAATGTTTGTGACAGCGAATTTTAGGCTGTGTTCTGGTCATGCGATCAAATGTCTTTGAAAACCAGGGATCTTATGATTTTCTTACAATGGCGGATATACAAAACCTGGAACTGAATGAAATAACACAGAATGTATTTCAATGATTACCCTTTTCTTTGTTCAGTGACTTGTCTCGAAATAAGATAACCAATATGGATAATGCCACATTTCTTGGATTGACCAGCTTAAAAAAGCTGTAAGTATGTTTATAATGATAATAAGACATCTACAGTAGTTCATTTTGTATACCTGGATGGAATTGATTGAATTAATGTAGTTGCAATATTCTAAAACGACTTAATGAACTACGTTTAAAGTACTGAAAACTATTATTGTTGATAGATAAAACGCTGTCAGTGTTTCTAAATGTCGCATTGAAGGAAACAAGATAGTTTCCCTTCTCACGTAGAGGTACTTGGATATATTCTGCTTTATAAGAATATAAATATAGGTCAGCTAGCAAAGAAACACAATTCATATCCATGGTAATTCCAACAAATTATTAAAAAACCTGATCACCAAAAAAAAAAACTACGAAGTTATTGTCAATTAGAAACATAGTTTATTTTATGTTCAGCTTCAACGTACTCATGCATGGAATTAGAACGTTGTTTAACAAATATATAGTTTTTGTTCATCAATCATTGGATATGTATATTTCCGGTTTTAATTTTTGTTGAAGAATCACTACTTCATCGAAAATTCCAGTTTTTTTTTTTTTGAAGAATAGTCGTGCAAAGTGCTGACAAGTCATATGTCTTGATGTTGTCGATTTGATAAAAAGCTGGATTTCAAGTTTAATAAAAACCCATTATATCTATTTTCTTAGAATCCACAATTTGATTTGCACCCCTCCTGGTATATGTAATGTCACAGTATGCTTGACTTTTCTTTTTTACTGCTTTGACTATTTTCGTGTGGATCATCATACATGATACACATTGCATTCGAAATATTCCATATAAAGCACCGGAATAGCAATGGGCTCCTAAATGAACATAACTATCCTCTTAAACGTACGCTAATAACTGTATCCCATTTCCATTCTCAATGACCATGTAAAGTGTGACAGTTATCGACAATTCCATTGTCATTGAAAGGTAGTTTTTTTTTTAGACTTGCCTAGATGGTCGAGCGGTCTAGCGCGTTGGTTACACGTTGCTAGGAAATTTTGTTCTGCAGGTCGTGAATTCAACCCCGGTTAGGGGCGGAAGTGGGTATCCAAATAAAGTAAATTTGTCTGTGCTTAATATTATATATGTCTTCACTTAGGACAGTTGTGTTCATTTAAGAATTCATTGAAATGCATATATATATATATATATATATATATATATAGATATAGATATAAATATATATATATATATATATATATATATATATATAATTCAATAAAAAAGCAGGAAAATATACAGTTCCAAAATATATTTATATCACTAGCGCTTTCTGAATTTTAACATCCATCCTGGGGTTATTTCACATTAATAATGGATACAAAGTTGTTTATCTTAGATACGTCTATTGTGACGTCATGACGTCATGATAGTCTTTGCGAGGAGGGAATATATACATGACGTCATAATACAAAAGTTAGGGAAAGGTGACTTGGACAAAATAAGGATGAACATTTGCAGGATAAAAGTTGATGAATTAAGATGTTTAACAATCATAATTTTTCATATCTATATTCATTAAAGTTTGCTTAGATTAGGAGAAAACAGTTTAATGAAATAGTTTTCTTAAGCAAGTCTCGTGGACGTTGATTCTGTTTTAAGTTTATAAAATGGAAGTACGCTGTAGTTGCCTCTAGCACAGGTGTCAAAGTGTTCGCTACATGGGGCATTTCTTGTACTGGGATCGTTAATTTGTTGGAGATGGACACGCATCCTGGCTGTTAGTTGTGTTCCGATTTGTCCAAAGTCATCTAATACTTTTAAATGCGAAAATATTTTATTGTAAATGATAACATGTCATGCAAATCGACAAACTTACTATACTGCATTATTTGCAACGGGTGTGTCGAGGAATATATTGGACACACCGGAACACAACTAACAGTCAGGATGGGTGTCCATTACAAACAAATTAACGATCCCAGTACAACAACGTATTATGACGTCATGTATCTATTTCCCCCTTGCAAAGACTATCATGTCGTCATGACGTCACAATAGACGTCTCTAAAATAAACAACATTGCATTGATTATTAATTTGTATTCACCTGAGGATGGGTGTTAAAATCCAGAAAGCGCTAGTGATTTAAACATATTTTGGAACTGTATATTTCCCTGCTTTTTTATTGAATTATCTTGACAGTGTGATATCAACTCTTTCTATTTGGATTATATATATATATATATATATATATATATATATATATATATATATATAGCATCATGCAAAATGTAAAACATGAACTATATGATTTCGTGTTTAAATATCCAATAGTTATTTCTTATTGAAAGTGGTAGGATTCTATCAGTAATTCTGATATACTATGGATATTTTACCGTCATTATCGCCAGTTATATCGATATTTGAATGTTGGGATAATGTGTTACTTTTACATTTTCTATTAAGTTATCTCCATGATCAATTTATAACAGTCATCCAATGACGTCATACGGAAGCTCATGCTTGTCAAGTTGTTATGATACAAAATGTTCTCATGTAAACAACCAAAATAGTTTCTAAGAGTTATTAGCTACCTCTCTCTATGTAAGACATCTTTTAAAAATTATGCAGTTTACGTGCATAAATGAAGCCTTACCTGCCTTAACATACCCGCGCTTTTTTAACAGAAAGCAAAACCAGAATGATTCATATATAGTGGTCAGTCATCAAAATAACTTATTTTCTAAATACCACTCTGATGACCACAAGTACTCTGAAATTGAAATGAAAAATGGAATTATTCATATCTAGTGATCAGTGGTCCAAAAACTACTTCTATACTTCTATACAGTATAATCTATACTTCTATATCACTCTGATTCCACGCACAAGTACTCTGAATTTGAAATTAAAAACATGGTAGAGTTCTTATAACGTGTTGGTCTTTAGTGATCAGGTCTTCCAAGAGTATATTGAAATTCCCATGAGCACAAATTGTATTCGTTTGTTGACCTGTTCTTATATTCATAGGAAGTGCAATGCATTCAAACAGTTCTACGTTAGAAAAAAAGAATGCTGTTTCCAAGCCTTCGATTCGACATTTAACTGAATTAAAGACGTTTTATCTATTAACCATAATGATTTTCATTTATATGTCGGTCCCATATATCCAATTGAACTCTAAACTTCCCTTGTCGACGGGTCACATATGTTGTGGGCCCTATATCTTGATCAGGTAACGGGATTATCCGTAGTCAAAATCAGTGCACTAAGAACAGTCTATGTTTGATTGATTGCAAAATTTACATCCTTGTTCTTTGTATTTCTTAGAATATATATAATTTTAAAGACCTCTACTTTAAGTTATGCTAGGGAATTTTATCTGTTGGTGTGCGTTCCATACATCATGAAAAGATAAGATGAGTAGAGTTTTAGATGTACAATTACATTGCAATGTAAAATATGTGAAGTAACTTAAAACTTGTAATCATACATCTTCTCCATTTTTAGCAAAGACCATATCCTTTTCAGACTTGACGCATTTGCTAAAATTTACTAGGCATTACTGCTATGTATATGGTGTGACCGGTCGACAGCGGATGCTTATTCCTCCTAGGCACCTGCTCCGTCTTTAAGTGTGTCCAGGGGACCGTGTTTGTCAAACTATCTATTTTGTTTTGCTTATGGTAGTTATGAGATTGACGAATGTTCGCTATCTTCATCTTTCATGAAAACGGTTGAAAAGATTGGAATCATCCATAGAACATACAGAAATCATAATGTGAGTAAAATTCAGGATTTGGCCCCCACCATTGCTCAGTGCGTTTAGCTAATGCTTGATCCCCCTTCGGAAATCCTGGAAACGCCACCGTCTATTATTTGATATGAACGAATAGCATCCCAGCGTAGTGGCTTATCCTCCATTTTATTCATCGGGCCTTTTAGATAGCAACATACTGCTGAACCTCATACAATATTAAGGAGACAATGTAACATAGTCGGACTTGGTAAAGTAAACTTCGTTATATTTAACACCCCACTCTTTTTTTAATGGTATCAGCTATTGGACAACTAAACGCTTCTTCAAGGAAGAAATGACATTAATGAAATCGCATGCTATATATTATGTTTAGATATATATAGGAATAAAACATGACAGTAACACTTTTATCACATGACCTTATGGGGTCAGTATTTTTCCCCGCAATGTCGCGGAAAAAATCCCCTAGCAAATGTTTCTGTTACCATATGACTCTACCAAAACTTTCTAGAACAGTGAATGCCCTGCACATAGATATGGGAAAGAAGTAATTTATATTGGAGCAAACAAACCTGCATTAGTAGGCCTTATGTTAAGAAATGTAGTTGATTCTCGCATAGCGATCGATCGGATAAACAGCTAGTCGTTGTATCGCGTCTGAAGTTAGAACCTGAAGATTAGCTGCATTAATTATTGCTTGTGTTGTATTCAAAAAGTTACAAGTAACTCAGTTTACCTGATCAGGATATAAGTCTCAAAGTTGTTGTGAACGGTCGATAAGGGGATAGTTATACCTCTAAGGCACATTATCTCACCTCTGATGTGTCCAGGTGTCCGTGTTTGCCCAAGTATCTATTTTGTGTTGCATATAGGAGCTACGATAGTGATTGTGCCCCTTCTATATACATTGGATCCGCCTCTACAGTTACTCAGTCACTTTTTGTTATTCTCACCTTTTAAGTATATGCTTTATAAATGATACCATCATGCAAAACAAGTCATTTTTTCGTTAGTTTTCACAATATCAATTCGTGAAAACCTTGTACTATATAATTAGTCTGCAAAATAAAATCACATATAGCTACCAAAGAATTATTCTTTTTAGCGCATTTTTCTTACTCATGTAGGAAGTTTTAATCACTAGAGATTCAAACGTAAAGTAAAAGTGGATACAGTTGTTTTGTATAACTCCCAGAATACCACACTATGTCACCCACGCCTGGATATTAGTATCAAAACCACTAACATAAATTTGATCGCCCAATGACGCCAGGGAAATCACTGTGTTTACCCATACTTATATTTGATCAAATGTCCAACATCCTTCGGTTGCCATTTCTATTAAAGTACATTACGAATTAGTTGAATACAGATATATTCTTCCAAAACACTGATGCTATTGCTATAGAGATGATGATTTGACGTTTTTGTTTCAAGAAAGTTATATCTATGTTCTGTTCACGAGCTGAGACGTGATTTTCTGAGCCAGTATCTCCAAATCTGCAACGTAATTCAGTAAACAAATGCTAAAGCTCATTATGTTGTTTCTTTAGTGACCTGTCTGGGAATAAGATAACTACGATGGAGAATGGTACATTTCTTGGATTGACCAGCTTGCAAACACTGTAACTATGTTTGTCATGAAAATTTAAACTCAGCTAGAGTTCATATTGTATGCATTGAGGGAATTCACTATTATCTATTATTGATATGATGTAAACGTGGGTTGTTTTTCTAAACGTATACGCACTGCTAGCATATTGTAGTAAACACAGGGTTTCCTTTAGCGGATACGAGCAACAAGGTGTAAATCAAATAGCAATTATCCAATACAATAAAATCAATTTTGTTAAGAAATGAAAGGCACCAAGTAAAAATGTAATCAATTAACAGAATATCACTTTCAACCATTTGAAAGTATTTTACAACGAGGTTCAGACACGGTAATGTTTGTGATATGGGATACCTTTACTTTGTTTTTAAACACTTTGGATTGGATCTTGTTTTTTTTTCCCAATATCTTATGGTAGGATGATCCATGGAACAGAATACTCTTTTTTTAAAGAAAAAAAAACAAGGCTTTATGTTGCACTAATATAATATAATTTAATGTATCAGGTTCGCATTTTACACATCTATGCATCATGTTCAGTCAACTTCCACGTGAAACTGTAAACAACAGCAATTAACGATATGAATATAAGAACGTATATCAATATAAACAGACAAAGGAATATCAGTGTTAATTACAAGCAAGTAGTTTACCTCATGTACTCCTCGTCCTGATGTTCATAAACACAATAGTGACACCTCGTGGTAAAACTAAAAACGTAAACACAATGCATCTCATTTAATATTACCGTATATAGCAAGGGTGTTCCGATAAACAACACGCATCACAATTACACAATCACATGTATACTGCAGCTTGCACTTCTATTGATGAATACATGACATAGAACCTGTATTCCTGATTGTTTTCCTGATTGCTTTCCCTTTGTTTAGTGATTTTGATTGGAATGATAAAACCAAGATAAGAAGTGGCGCATTTCGTGGGTTGAACAGCTTGAAATCAATGTAAGTATGTTTATGACGACGAATAGAACTTGACGATAATTCACATTGTAATCATTAAAGCAGGTGTCATGATTGAATGAAATGATATGGTGTAAGATGACACCACTTGACTTATATCACTAAGAGAAATGTGATGCAGAAAGTAGCACTGCTGAAGGTGTTGTAGTGGAAACACAGATTGTTGTTTGAGAAGTAATCATTTCCAAAAATTGAGATAAACATCAGCAACATTTATGAAATTCCAGTGGAATCAAATTCATGTAGATGAACATTTTAGAGTGTATTGGGTAAAATGAGAAAATACTAGGTTTGTAATAGTTTCAGGAACAGAAATTTTCTTAAAGATAGAGTGAAATAAAACTATAAAATCAATTGATAAAATATTGTGAAGTACAACATATGTTTCATTAATTATACATCAGTATTGATTGATTTTCCACAGCTTCTGATTTATGACTTTTTTAACAGTATACACGGCATTCCTCACGATAAATTAAAGACTAGACTTTTGACATCATAGAAAGTTGTTTCTTCAACTGAACTAGCATAGAGTTTAGTTACTATATCATTTCCTGATTTAATCCAGATCCAAAACACCTACCATTGAAAGACACTTAACATATTAAAAATGTTTAATGTTCTTCGAACATATAATTGTTGTTAGCATTTCAAATCAACATGATAAATGTTTTTTATGAAACTATCAGCATTGCCGATGTTAAATATTTAAAGTCGTCTGATTTAATTCTTGGTAAAATGAAAAAAAAAATATTGAAGGGATTGATTTTTTGATTGAAGTTTTTTCACATTCGTGTCTCCTTTCGAAATTGTAGTCCGAGTCCTCTCATTTAATGACCACTATACCAACATGGGTATTCCTGTATCTATGATAAAAACATAACTAAAATTTCTGATAAGCATTGATAAATATCAATGATAATGCAGTGAGTAGGGAAGGTTAATTAATGTTTACATGTAATTAAAATTTTAAGGCATTAGATTTCCAAAATAATCATTAAAAATGAATGAAAAATTAATTCAATGAATTACTTTTAAATTTCTCATCATATCTAAGGATAACAAATTCATGGCTTTTTGTGTTTTTACATTGCTAACTCTGGAAATCAGTGTCAACTCTTGTTTCATTATCATACCCCTTAAATGGCAATTATTACTCAGACATAATTTGCATGATGTCCAATTTTATATGGAATGTATATAGTTGGTACTTTAAAACACTGATGAAATTGGTCATTTTTATTTTAGTGACTTGTCCAACAAAGAGATCAACAATATCGAGAGTGACACATTTATTGGATTGACCAGCCTAGCATATCTGTAAGTATACTTGTAAGGATGATTGAAAATCAACACGAGTTAATAATGTAAGCATTTGATGACTCAATAGAAACACTTCGGGTGAAATTGTGCTAAATGAATGGATTAGAAGAATCCCTATTCAGTGGAGACTGGTCACTAGCAATTGCAGGTATTGATGAATCTAATTTTAAATCTAAATTTTGTATAGTTTGTGCCGTTACTGTCCTCTAATTTGTAAATTCAATGTATCACTCCATCAATGCTGCTTGACATGTTTCCGAGGAATCGTTTTGTAGATCTTCACATATTGAAATTGACAATACGTTACTGTTAGTTACCTTCGCCTTTCCTTTAGATACTCAATATATTTAGGACTCTCGGCGGATAAGTTCTTTCTCGACACCTTCAACATAATTTTGTATTCCTTATAAGAATTACTTGATATGTCCCTGTGAGCTTGGAATAAAAGACGCCACATAGTCGTTCACTTCTGTTTCATACTGAGCTATTTTATCATACCTTGTCCGCGTGTTCCTGATCAAGAACTAAAGCTTACGGTATGACCGATCGACAAGTGATACTTCCTCTTCATAGGCACCTGATCTTACCGATTGTATATCCATGGGTCCTAATTTCTCAACTCTCTAATAAAAGGTGAAGATAATGGACAGTGATCGATCTCATGACTCTTATAAGGAATGCAAAACAGATAGTTCAGCAAACATGTTCCCCTGGATACACCAGAAGTGGTATATTCCGCCTAGGGAGATTAAGTATCCCCTGTCGACCAGTCCCACCCACCGTCAGCCCTATATCTTGATCAGTTAAATGGATGTATCCATAGTCAAAGTAAGCGCCCTAAGAACGGTCTAACTAGTAATAGTAAACACGTCAACCAGGATCTGAATCAATTATATGTTATATTGGTAAACTAGATCGTTATAGCCACCACAACATTTTCGAAATGCTGACTGTTGAAACCCTTGCACCATAAACTATTTTTGTAAATAACATATAAAAGAAAATAACACATTGATTCAATAAATTACTCTGCAGCTTTGCATCTTGGATATCAATTAAGGGGGTCTCCGTGGCCTAGTGGTCAGAGCATCACGCTCAAAATCACACCGCTTCTCACCTCTGGTCGACATGGGTTCGAATTCCATGTGAGAAAGTGTCCCAGTTTACTTTCGAAAGGTCGGTGGTATCTCAATAAAAAAACTGGGCACCTCCATATCACTGAAAAGTGTTGAGTGTGGCGGAAAACATCAATCAATCAATCTATCAATCAATATCATTGACAATTTCGTGGAGTTGTGGTGTTTCTGTAGTATCAGTATCGGGCCTATTAGATGTATAAAGATGTATACTTAAAACACTGACGATATTAACAATAGTTTGAAATGTTTGTGACAGCGAATTTTAGGCTGTGTTCTGGTCATGCGATCAAATGTCTTTGAAAACCAGGGATCTTATGATTTTCTTACAATGGCGGATATACAAAACCTGGAACTGAATGAAATAACACAGAATGTATTTCAATGATTACCCTTTTCTTTGTTCAGTGACTTGTCTCGAAATAAGATAACCAATATGGAGAATGCCACATTTCTTGGATTGACCAGCTTAAAAAAGCTGTAAGTATGTTTATAATGATAATAAGACATCTACAGTAGTTCATTTTGTATACCTGGATGGAATTGATTGAATTAATGTAGTTGCAATATTCTAAAACGACTTAATGAACTACGTTTATAGTACTGAAAACTATTATTGTTGATAGATAAAACGCTGTCAGTGTTTCTAAATGTCGCATTGAAGGAAACAAGATAGTTTCCCTTCTCACGTAGAGGTACTTGGATATATTCTGCTTTATAAGAATATAAATATAGGTCAGCTAGCAAAGAAACACAATTCATATCCATGGTAATTCCAACAAATTATTAAAAAACCTGATCACCAAAAAAAAACAAACTACGAAGTTATTGTCAATTAGAAACTTCAGTATATTTTATGTTCAGCTTCAACGTACTCATGCATGGAATTAGAACGTTGTTTAACAAATATATAGTTTTTGTTCATCAATCATTGGATATGTATATTTCCGGTTTTAATTTTTGTTGAACAATCACTACTTCATCGAAAATTCCAGTTTTTTTTTTTTGAAGAATAGTCGTGCAAAGTGCTGACAAGTCATATGTCTTGATGTTGTCGATTTGATAAAAAGCTGGATTTCAAGTTTAATAAAAACCCATTATATCTATTTTTTTAGAATCCACAATTTGATTTGCACCCCTCCTGGTATATGTAATGTCACAGTATGCTAGACTTTTCTTTTCTACTGCTTTGACTATTTTCGTGTGGATCATCATACATGATACACATTGCATTCGAAATATTCCATATAAAGCACCGGAATAGCAATGGGCTCCTAAATGAACATAACTCTCCTCTTAAACGTACGCTAATAACTGTATCCCATTTCCATTCTCAATGACCATGTAAAGTGTGACAGTTATCGACAATTCCATTGTCATTGAAAGGTAGTTTTTTTTTTTTAGACTTGCCTAGATGGTCGAGCGGTCTAGCGCGTTGGTTACACGTTGCTAGGAAATTTTGTTCTGCAGGTCGTGAATTCAACCCCGGTTAGGGGCGGAAGTGGGTATCCAAATAAAGTAAATTTGTCTGTGCTTAATATTATATATGTCTTCACTTAGGACAGTTGTGTTCATTTAAGAATTCATTGAAATGCATATATATATATATATATATATATATATATATATATATATATATATATATATATCTAATTCAATAAAAAAGCAGGAAAATATACAGTTCCAAAATATATTTATATCACTAGCGCTTTCTGAATTTTAACATCCATCTTGGGGTTAATTCAAATTAATAATGGATACAAAGTTGTTTATCTTAGATACGTCTATTGTGACGTCCTGACGTCATGATAGTCTTTGCGAGGAGGGAATATATACATGACGTCATAATACAAAAGTTAGGGAAAGGTGACTTGGAGAAAATAAGGATGAACATTTGCAGGATAAAAGTTGATGAATTAAGATGTTTAACAATCATAATTTTTCATATCTATATTCATTAAAGTTTGCTTAGATTAGGAGAAAACAGTTTAATGAAATAGTTTTCTTAAGCAAGTCTCGTGGACGTTGATTCTGTTTTAAGTTTATAAAATGGAAATACGCTGTAGTTGCCTCTAGCACAGGTGTCAAAGTGTTCGCTACATGGGGCATTTCTTGTACTGGGATCGTTAATTTGTTGGAGATGGACACGCATCCTGGCTGTTAGTTGTGTTCCGATTTGTCCAAAGTCATCTAATACTTTTAAATGCGAAAATATTTTATTGTAAATGATAACATGTCATGCAAATCGACAAACTTACTATACTGCATTATTTGCAACGGGTGTGTCGAGGAATATATTGGACACACCGGAACACAACTAACAGTCAGGATGGGTGTCCATTACAAACAAATTAACGATCCCAGTACAACAACGTATTATGACGTCATGTATCTATTTCCTCCTTGCAAAGACTATCATGTCGTCATGACGTCACAATAGACGTCTCTAAAATAAACAACTTTGCATTGATTATTAATTTGTATTCACCTGAGGATGGGTGTTAAAATCCAGAAAGCGCTAGTGATTTAAACATATTTTGGAACTGTATATTTCCCTGCTTTTTTATTGAATTATCTTGACAGTGTGATATCAACTCTTTCTATTTGGATTATATATATATATATATATATATATATATATATATATATATATATAGCATCATGCAAAATGTAAAACATGAACTATATGGTTTCGTGTTTAAATATCCAATAGTTATTTCTTATTGAAAGTGGTAGGATTCTATCAGTAATTCTGATATACTATGGATATTTTACCGTCATTATCGCCAGTTATATCGATATTTGAATGTTGGGATAATGTGTTACTTTTACATTTTCTATTAAGTTATCTCCATGATCAATTTATAACAGTCATCCAATGACGTCATACGGAAGCTCATGCTTGTCAAGTTGTTATGATACAAAATGTTCTCATGTAAACAACCAAAATAGTTTCTAAGAGTTATTAGCTACCTCTCTCTATGTAAGACATATTTTAAAAATTATGCAGTTTACGTGCAAAAATGAAGCCTTACCTGCCTTAACATACCCGCGCTTCTTTAACAGAAAGCAAAACCAGAATGATTCATATATAGTGGTCAGTCATCAAAATAACTTATTTTCTAAATACCACTCTGATGACCACAAGTACTCTGAAATTGAAATGAAAAATGGAATTATTCATATCTAGTGATCAGTGGTCCATAAACTACTTCTATACTTCTATACAGTATAATCTATACTTCTATATCACTCTGATTCCACGCACAAGTACTCTGAATTTGAAATTAAAAACATGGTAGAGTTCTTATAACGTGTTGGTCTTTAGTGATCAGGTCTTCCAAGAGTATATTGGAATTCCCATGAGCACAAATTGTATTCCTTTGTTGACCTGTTCTTATATTCATAGGAAGTGCAATGCATTCAAACAGTTCTACGTTAGAAAAAAAAGAATGCTGTTTCCAAGCCTTCGATTCGACATTTAACTGAATTAAAGACGTTTTATCTATTAACCATAATGATTTTCATTTATATGTCGGTTCCATATATCCAATTGAACTCTAAACTTCCCTTGTCGACGGGTCATATATGTTGTGGGCCCTATATCTTGATCAGGTAACGGGATTATCCGTAGTCAAAATCAGTGCACTAAGAACAGTCTATGTTTGATTGATTGCAAAATTTACATCCTTGTTCTTTGTATTTCTTAGAATATATATAATTTTAAAGACCTCTACTTTAAGTTATGCTAGGGAATTTTATCTGTTGGTGTGCGTTCCATACATCATGAAAAGATAAGATGAGTAGAGTTTTAGATGTACAATTACATTGCAATGTAAAATATGTGAAGTAACTTAAAACTTGTAATTATACATCTTCTCCATTTTTAGCAAAAACCATATCCTTTTCAGACTTGACGCATTTGCTAAAATTTACTAGGCATTACTGCTATGTATATGGTGTGACCGGTCGACAGCGGATGCTTATTCCTCCTAGGCACCTGCTCCGTCTTTAGGTGTGTCCAGGGGACCGTGTTTGCCAAACTATCTATTTTGTTTTGCTTATGGTAGTTATGAGATTGACGAATGTTCGCTATCTTCATCTTTCATGAAAACGGTTGAAAAGATTGGAATCATCCATAGAACATACAGAAATCATAATGTGAGTAAAATTCAGGATTTGGCCCCCACAATTGCTGAGTGCGTTTAGCTGATGCTTGATCCCCCTTTGGAAATCCTGGAAACGCCACCGTCTATTATTTGATATGAACGAATAGCATCCCAGCGTAGTGGCTTATCCTCCATTTTATTCATTGGGCCTTTTAGATAGCAACATACTGCTGAACCTCATACAATATTAAGGAGACAATGTAACATAGTCGGACTTGGTAAAGTAAACTTCGTTATATTTAACACCCCACTCTTTTTTTAATGGTATCAGCTGTTGGACAACTAAACGCTTCTTCAAGGAAGAAATGACATTAATGAAATCGCATGCTATATATTATGTTTAGATATATATAGGAATAAAACATGACAGTAACACTTTTATCACATGACCTTATGGGGTCAGTATTTTTCCCCGCAATGTCGCGGAAAAAATCCCCTAGCAAATGTTTCTGTTACCATATGACTCTACCAAAACTTTCTAGAACAGTAAATGCCCTGCACATAGATATGGGAAAGAAGTAATTTATATTGGAGCAAACAAACCTGCATTAGTAGGCCTTATGTTAAGAAATGTAGTTGATTCTCGCATAGCGATCGATCGGATAAACAGCTAGCCGTTGTATCGCGTCTGAAGTTAGAACCTGAAGATTAGCTGCATTAATTATTGCTTGTGTTGTATTCAAAAAGTTACAAGTAACTCAGTTTACCTGATCAGGATATAAGTCTCAAAGTTGTTGTGAACGGTCGATAAGGGGATAGTTATACCTCTAAGGCACATTATCTCACCTCTGATGTGTCCAGGTGTCCGTGTTTGCCCAAGTATATATTTTGTGTTGCATATAGGAGCTACGATAGTGATTGTGCCCCTTCTATATACATTGGATCCGCCTCTACAGTTACTCAGTCACTTTTTGTTATTCTCACCTTTTAAGTATATGCTTTATAAATGATACCATGCAAAACAAGTAATTTTTTCGTTAGTTTTCACAATATCAATTCGTGAATACCTTGTACTATATAATTAGTCCGCAAAATAAAATAACATATAGCTACCAAAGAATTATTCTTTTTAGCGCATTTTTCTTACTCATGTAGGAAGTTTTAATCACTAGAGATTCAAACGTAAAGTAAAAGTGGATACAGTTGTTTTGTATAACTCCCAGAATACCACACTATGTCACCCACGCCTGGATATTAGTATCAAAACCACTAACATAAATTTGATCGCCCAATGACGCCAGGGAAATCACTGTGTTTACCCATACTTATATTGGATCAAATGTCCAACATCCTTCGGTTGCCATTTCTATGAAAGTATATTACGAATTAGTTGAATACAGATATATTCTTCCAAAACACTGATGCTATTGCTATAGAGATGATGATTTGACGTTTTTGTTTCAAGAAAGTTATATCTATGTTCTGTTCACGAGCTGAGACGTGATTTTCTGAGCCAGTATCTCCAAATCTGCAACGTAATTCAGTAAACAAATGCTAAAGCTCATTATGTTGTTTCTTTAGTGACCTGTCTGGGAATAAGATAACTACGATGGAGAATGGTACATTTCTTGGATTGACCAGCTTGCAAACACTGTAACTATGTTTGTCATGAAAATTTAAACTCAGCTAGAGTTCATATTGTATGCATTGAGGGAATTCACTATTATCTATTATTGATATGATGTAAACGTGGGTTGTTTTTCTAAACGTATACGCACTGCTAGCATATTGTAGTAAACACAGGGTTTCCTTTAGCGGATACGAGCAACAAGGTGTAAATCAAATAGCAATTATCCAATACAATAAAATCAATTTTGTTAAGAAATGAAAGGCACCAAGTAAAAATGTAATCAATTAACAGAATATCACTTTCAACCATTTGAAAGTATTTTACAACGAGGTTCAGACACGGTAATGTTTGTGATATGGGATAACTTTACTTTGTTTTTAAACACTTTGGATTGGATCTTGTTTTTTTCCCCAATATCTTATGGTAGGATGATCCATGGAACATAATACTCTTTTTTTAAAGAAAAAAAACAAGGCTTTATGTTGCACTAATATAATATAATTTAATGTATCAGGTTCGCATTTTACACATCTATGCATCATGTTCAGTCAACTTCCACGTGAAACTGTAAACAACAGCAATTAACGATATGAATATAAGAACGTATATCAATATAAACAGACAAAGGAATATCAGTGTTAATTACAAGCAAGTAGTTTACCTCATGTACTCCTCGTCCTGATGTTCATAAACACAATAGTGACACCTCGTGGTAAAACTAAAAACGTAAACACAATGCATCTCATTTAATATTACCGTATATAGCAAGGGTGTTCCGATAAACAGCACGCATCACAATTACACAATCACATGTATACTGCAGCTTGCACTTCTATTGATGAATACATGACATAGAACCTGTATTCCTGATTGTTTTCCTGATTGCTTTCCCTTTGTTTAGTGATTTTGATTGGAATGATAAAACCAAGATAAGAAGTGGCGCATTTCGTGGGTTGAACAGCTTGAAATCAATGTAAGTATGTTTATGACGACGAATAGAACTTGACGATAATTCACATTGTAATCATTAAAGCAGGTGTCATGATTGAATGAAATGATATGGTGTAAGATGACACCACTTGACTTATATCACTAAGAGAAATGTGATGCAGAAAGTAGCACTGATGAAGGTGTTGTAGTGGAAACACAGATTGTTGTTTGAGAAGTAATCATTTCCAAAAATTGAGATAAACATCAGCAACATTTATGAAATTCCAGGGGAATCAAATTCATGTAGATGAACATTTTAGAGTGTATTGGGTAAAATGAGAAAATACTAGGTTTCTAATAGTTTCAGGAACAGAAATTTTCTTAAAGATAGAGTGAAATAAAACTATAAAATCAATTGATAAAATATTGTGAAGTACAACATATGTTTCATTAATTATACATCAGTATTGATTGATTTTCCACAGCTTCTGATTTATGACTTTTTTAACAGTATACACGGCATTCCTCACGACAAATTAAAGACTAGACTTTTGACATCATAGAAAGTTGTTTCTTCAACTGAACTAGCATAGAGTTTAGTTACTATATCATTTCCTGATTTAATCCAGATCCAAAACACCTACCATTGAAAGACACTTAACATATTAAAAATGTTTAATGTTCTTCGAACATATAATTGTTGTTAGCATTTCAAATCAACGTGATAAATGTTTTTTATGAAACTATCAGCATTGCCGATGTTAAATATTTAAAGTCGTCTGATTTAATTCTTGGTAAAATGAAAAAAAAATATTGAAGGGATTGATTTTTTGATTGAAGTGTTTTCACATTCGTGTCTCCTTTCGAAATTGTAGTCCGAGTCCTCTCATTTAATGACCACTATACCAACATGGGTATTCCTGTATCTATGATAAAAACATAACTAAAATTTCTGATAAGCATTGATAAATATCAATGATAATGCAGTGAGTAGGGAAGGTTAATCGATGTTTACATGTAATTAAAATTTTAAGGCATTAGATTTCCAAAATAATCATTAAAAGTGAATGAAAAATTGATTCAATGAATTACTTTTAGATTTGTCATCATATCTAAGGATAAAAAATTCATGGCTTTTTGTGTTTTTACATTGCTAACTCTGGAAATCAGTGTCAACTCTTGTTTCATTAACATATCCCTTAAATGGCAATTATTACTCAGACATAATTTGCATGATGTCCAATTTTATGTGGGATGTATATAGTTGGTACTTTAAAACACTGATGAAATTGGTCATTTTAATTTTAGTGACTTGTCCAACAAAGAGATCAACAATATCGAGAGTGGTGCATTTATTGGATTGACCAGCCTAGCATATCTGTAAGTATACTTGTAAGGATGATTGAAAATCAACACGAGTTCATAATATAAGCATTGGATGATTCAATAGAAACACTTCGGGTGAAATTGTGCTAAATGAATGGATTAGAAGAATCCCTATTCAGTGGAGACTGGTCACTAGCAATTGCAGGTATTGATGAATCTAATTTTAAATCTAAATTTTGTATAGTTTGTGCCGTTACTGTCCTCTAATTTGTAAATTCAATGCATCACTCCATCAATGCTGCTTGACATGTTTCCGAGGAATCGTTTTGTAGATCTTCACATATTGAAATTGACAATACGTTACTGTTAGTTACCTTCGCCTTTCCTTTAGATACTCAATATATTTAGGACTCTCGGCGGATAGGTTCTTTCTGGACACCTTCAACATAATTTTGTATTCCTTATAAGAATTACTTGATATATCCCTGTGAGCTTGGAATAAAAGACGCCACATAGTCGTTCACTTCTGTTTCATACTGAGCTATTTTATCATACCTTGTCCGCGTGTTCCTGATCAAGAACTAAAGCTTACGGTATGACCGATCGACAAGTGATACTTCCTCTTCATAGGCACCTGATCTTACCGATTGTATATCCATGGGTCCTAATTTCTCAACTCTCTAATAAAAGGTGAAGATAATGGACAGTGATCGATCTCATGACTCTTATAAGCAATGCAAAACAGATAGTTCAGCAAACATGTTCCCCTGGATACACCAGAAGTGGTATATTCCGCCTAGGGAGATTAAGTATCCCCTGTCGACCAGTCCCACCCACCGTCAGCCCTATATCTTGATCAGTTAAATGGATGTATCCATAGTCAAAGTAAGCGCCCTAAGAACGGTCTAACTAGCAATAGTAAACACGTCAACCAGGATCTGAATCAATTATATGTTATATTGGTAAACTAGATAGTTATAGCCACCACAACATTTTCGAAATGCTGACTGTTGAAACCCTTGCACCATAAACTATTTTTGTAAATAACATATAAAAGAAAATAACACATTGATTCAATAAATTACTCTGCAGCTTTGCATCTTGGATATCAATTAAGGGGGTCTCCGTGGCCTAGTGGTCAGAGCATCACGCTCAAAATCACACCGCTTCTCACCTCTGGTCGACATGGGTTCGAATTCCATGTGAGAAAGTGTCCCAGTTTACTTTCGAAAGGTCGGTGGTATCTCAATAAAAAAACTGGGCACCTCCATATCACTGAAAAGTGTTGAGTGTGGCGGAAAACATCAATCAATCAATCTATCAATCAATATCATTGACAATTTCGTGGAGTTGTGGTGTTTCTGTAGTATCAGTATCGGGCCTATTAGATGTATAAAGATGTATACTTAAAACACTGACGATATTAACAATAGTTTGAAATGTTTGTGACAGCGAATTTTAGGCTGTGTTCTGGTCATGCGATCAAATGTCTTTGAAAACCAGGGATCTTATGATTTTCTTACAATGGCGGATATACAAAACCTGGAACTGAATGAAATAACACAGAATGTATTTCAATGATTACCCTTTTCTTTGTTCAGTGACTTGTCTCGAAATAAGATAACCAATATGGATAATGCCACATTTCTTGGATTGACCAGCTTAAAAAAGCTGTAAGTATGTTTATAATGATAATAAGACATCTACAGTAGTTCATTTTGTATACATGGATGGAATTGATTGAATTAATGTAGTTGCAATATTCTAAAACGACTTAATGAACTACGTTTATAGTACTGAAAACTATTATTGTTGATAGATAAAACGCTGTCAGTGTTTCTAAATGTCGCATTGAAGGAAACAAGATAGTTTCCCTTCTCACGTAGAGGTACTTGGATATATTCTGCTTTATAAGAATATAAATATAGGTCAGCTAGCAAAGAAACACAATTCATATCCATGGTAATTCCAACAAATTATTAAAAAACCTGATCACCAAAAAAAAAAACTACGAAGTTATTGTCAATTAGAAACATAGTTTATTTTATGTTCAGCTTCAACGTACTCATGCATGGAATTAGAACGTTGTTTAACAAATATATAGTTTTTGTTCATCAATCATTGGATATGTATATTTCCGGTTTTAATTTTTGTTGAAGAATCACTACTTCATCGAAAATTCCAGTTTTTTTTTTTTTTGAAGAATAGTCGTGCAAAGTGCTGACAAGTCATATGTCTTGATGTTGTCGATTTGATAAAAAGCTGGATTTCAAGTTTAATAAAAACCCATTATATCTATTTTCTTAGAATCCACAATTTGATTTGCACCCCTCCTGGTATATGTAATGTCACAGTATGCTTGACTTTTCTTTTTTACTGCTTTGACTATTTTCGTGTGGATCATCATACATGATACACATTGCATTCGAAATATTCCATATAAAGCACCGGAATAGCAATGGGCTCCTAAATGAACATAATTATCCTCTTAAACGTACGCTAATAACTGTATCCCATTTCCATTCTCAATGACCATATAAAGTGTGACAGTTATCGACAATTCCATTGTCATTGAAAGGTAGTTTTTTTTTTAGACTTGCCTAGATGGTCGAGCGGTCTAGCGCGTTGGTTACACGTTGCTAGGAAATTTTGTTCTGCAGGTCGTGAATTCAACCCCGGTTAGGGGCGGAAGTGGGTATCCAAATAAAGTAAATTTGTCTGTGCTTAATATTATATATGTCTTCACTTAGGACAGTTGTGTTCATTTAAGAATTCATTGAAATGCATATATATATATATAGATATAGATATAGATATAAATATATATATATATATATATATATATATATATATATATATATATATATATATATATCTGATTTCTACATTAGGTAGACCATCCTATAAAATCTGGCTTAAGGGGACAATATACATTTCTCTAATCCTTGCACATTTCAAGAAACAAATAGCATTTCTTTTAGTAAAAGAGTACCAAATTTGCCCTTGTGCCAATGAATTCCACATAACGGTGAGCATAAAAAATATACAAAAAAATCGGTCTCCCTAATAATGTGTAATCCTTACATATTCTTTAGGGAGACCAGTATATATAATTTGCAATATATGGCTTAAGTGGACCTTATATATAATTTGCAATATATGGCTTAAGTGGACCTTCATTTGTAATCTTTCTGCATAGTTTAGGGAGACCAATATATATTTTTGTGATTTAAGTTGACCATTGTTTCCTTGCAGTTTTTACCATTTCAGTTTAACACAGAGACAGAACGAATGGTTATGTGCTTAATTTTCACAGTTGCGTCATATATAATGTAAACTAGATCTTGTTTTTAGTAAAAACAAATGTCTCCCTTGTTCCCCAAATTAATATTATACAGATTCAGAATATTTCTACTGTAACATTTACAAAAATGTTTGGATTATCATATATCCTGATGATAGGCACATCTCCAAGTGGTAATGAGGCAACATACAAAGATTCAAGGTTAAGTGATGAGCCATGTAGGAGAAGTTTTGCAATCTCCACCCCTCTTACAACAATTATATAATGTCCAAAAATAACTGGATCCTCATATCCTGACAATATGCACATCTTCATATGGTAATGAATCATTGTAAAATTTAATTTCAAGGCTATGTAATAAGCCTTCTAAGAGAAGTATTGATAAGCAATTCTACGTCCTTGATCCCACGAAATCCAGTGAAACTTTTAATGGACTTCAGATCCTGATGAAATGCACATTTTCAAGTGGAAATGAAGCATTGTACAAAGTTTCAGGGTGATGCAACTAGCAATATAGGAGGAAAGGCATTCACAAGCTATTTTATATCCTCCACCACTCTTAGATCCACTATAACGTTTTAAAAAAATAATGGATCTTCATTCCCTTCTAATATGCACATTTTCAATTAGCAATGAAACATTGTACAAAGTTTCAAGGTTATGCGTTAAGTGATTTATGAGGAGAAGCATTCATAAGCTACCACCCCTTTTAGATCCAATATAATTTGTACAAAAATAATTCCATCCTCATATACTGATGATATGGGCATTACAAAGGTAATGAAGCATTGTACAATATTTCAAGGCTATGCAATAATTGATGTACGAGAAGTGTTTACAAGCTATTTTATACCTTCTACTCCTCTTGGATCCACTATAAGTGTACAAAAATATATGGATCCTCATATACTGACACCATGCAAATCTTCAAAAGGTAATGAAGCATCTTACAAGGTTTCCAAGGCTATGTGATAAGTGATGTATGAGGAGAAGAGTTCGCAAGAGATTTTTTACCTTTCACCCCTCTTAGATCCACTATATCTTAGACAAAAATAATTGAATCATCAAATCCTGATGGTAGTTACATCTTCAAATGGTAATGAAGCATTGTACAAAGTTTCAAGGCTATATGATAAGCCTACACAATCTATTTCATACCTCCCACCTCTTCGATCTACTACAACTTGCACAAAAATAATTGGATCCTCATATCCTGACGATATGCACATCTTCAAATGGTAATGAAGAATTGTACAAGGTTTCAAATCTATCAGATAAGCAATATTGGAGGAGGAGTGTTCACAAGCTATTTTACACCTTCCACCCCGCTTAGATCCATTTTAACTTTTAGGAAAATAATTGGATCCTCACGTCTAGATAATATGCATATCTTTAAATGGCAATGAAGCATTTTGCAAAGTTTCAAGTCTATCCTATAAATAAGCCATATAGAAGGAGAAGTGTTTACAAGATTTTATGACAGACAGGTGGACAGAAAGTACAAAAACAATGTCTTCCCCTTGAAAATTGAATATAGGAGTGCCTGGCCTTGTGATATATACAATGTATATTGGCCTCTCATCAAGGCAGCTTCAGTAAGATTCTTGGTCTTAGTGTACACAAGTTTTCTCTTTCATGAATCTTTCAGACTTCATTTGCAGTCCTATTTCACTTCAAAAATATTTCTGTTGAATATTTGACCTTACCTAGTATTTCTAATTCATGTACAATAATTCTGAAAACCAATCATAAAATGATGACTTCTGTTGAAAAACAAGACAAACCACAGGAGAAGTTGTTGAGCAAAACTAAATTTAAATCTAGATTTTTCCTTTAACAGAACCTAGTTTCCTCAGGTTAATCTACATAAGTTGACAGAAAACAAATCATACAGCAACATTTTAACATTTATTGAAACAATCTCCCAGTATATAAGACATTATTGCAATTTAAAAAGTAACTATGATTTCTCAGAGATGTACATAAAGCATTTTAAGAATTCATGACAACATGATTATATTATTTAAAGTGAAATTTAAATGAGTATCCCCACCTGTAGGTAGGTTACAGCATGTTCATGAAAGGTCCAAGAGGACCTGATGCTCTACTGACATATGCAGAAATAATTAAATTCTTAAAATTTACTTAGGCATAGCATTAACTTTGTTCCTTGGGACTTGTCCACATAAGAATTGGGACAAACTACATCAGGGGATCATTGAGGGCAAGTTTCATCAAAATCCAGCTGGTATCTTAGGAGAAAATGCAATAACATACTCTTTTGAATGTGACCTCTTACTGGGCCCCTAAGGATGGATTTTTTTTAGGACCAACTACAACACTAGGGGATCATTCTTGGTCAGTTTCAACAAAATCCAACCAATAACATAGGAGGATGCCATCATTACTTTTTGGGTGTGGTCCCTGATTGGGCTTGTAGGGGTAGGACACCCATGATAATTCATTAGCACCAACTAAAGCACTAGACGATTATTCTGAGTAAGTTTCATCAAATTCCAACTAATAACCTGGGAGATGTGATTACCCTTACTTGGCCCCTACAGTCAGACACCTATGAAAATTCATAAGGATCAACTAGACCACCAGATGATCAATCTGGGAAAGTTTCTCCAAAATCCAACCAAAAACCTGAGAAAAGATTCAATGACAGACTTATTAAGGGGTTGCCTCTTACTTTGTCAGACTGGGTCAAGAGCCCCATGAAAATTCATAAGGACAAACTACACCACTAGGGGATTATTCTGCGAAAGTTTTATCAAAATCCAGCCAATGACATAGAAGGAGATGCAATAATAATCTTTTTTGGGGATGGCCATTAACTGGGTCAATTCCTATGAAATTCATAAGAACAAATAATCTTCTAGGGGATCAATTTGCATAAGTTTCATCAAAATCGAACCAAATACCTAGGAGTAGGAAATGGGACAACAAACTTGAGGTGCCTAATGGGATCCCTAGAGGTCTGACCCCGATAAAAATTCATTAGGACCAACTACACCATTAGAGGATTATGCTGTATGTTTTATCAACATCCATCCATTGCCTTAGGAGAACTTTTGGGGTGGCCCTTAAATAGGCCCATAGGGAACGGACCCCCATGAAAATTTATAAGGTCTAATTAGACCAATAAGGGAAAATTCTGGGTATGTTTCATCAAAACACAACCAAAAACCTAGGAGAAGTTGTGATACCAAACTTTTTAGGGCTTGGCCCCTAAGTGGGAACTGGAGTTCTGACCCCCATAAAAATTTATAAAACCAACTAGACCACTTGGGGATTATTCTGAGTAAGTTTTATCAATATCCAACCAATAATGTAGGAAGAGATGCAATAACAATTTTTTAGGGTTCACCCTTACTAAGCCCTTAGGGGTAGGACCACCATGAGAGCTTATTTGAACCAATCACACTAGTCAGGTATCATTCATAGTAAGTTTCCTCAAAATGCAACTTATAACCTAGGAGGAGAGGCAAATAACAAACTTTTTGGGATGTGGCAGTTAACTGGGCCCCTGAGGGTCAGACCCCTATGAAAATTTAAGACCAACTAAACTACTAGGGAATCATTCTAGGTAGGTATGATCAAAATCCATTCATTACCTCAGGAGATGCTATTACAAGTTTTAAGGGTGTGGCCCCTTATTCGACCCCTAGGGGTCAGAACCCAATAAAATTGGATTTGTACCATCTAGACCACTACCAGCTCATTTTATGAGTTTTATCAAAATCTGTTCCATGCAAAGAACCTTAAGTTTACAGATGGATAGACGACAGGGTATCACATAAGCTCAGTAGAGCTATAAACTGTAAAATATAAGTATTCATTCAGGCCAGTGACCTTGACCTTTTGACCTCAAAGACATAGACCATGTCTCAATTCAAGCTTTAACCCTTATGCTCAAAGAATAAAAAGGAAAGTGACATTCAGAAATCTTGGAAACTAGGGGATCATTCTTGTTCAGTTTTATCAAATTCCAATCAATGACCTAGGAGGAAATGTGATGACTTTTTAAGTCATGGCTCCTTAGGGGTTGAACTCCATAAAATTCATTAGAACCAACTAAATCACTAGGAAATCATTCCGGTAAAGTCTCATGCAAATCTTCTCGTTAACTTAGAAGGAAATGTGATGACAAGAAATGACAACAGATGGACAGACAATAGGGTAATGTATCAGCTTCAACTGTAGATCTAAAATCTGTTTATTGCTTTTACTTTGTTCCTGACATTTTTGTCATGGATGTTGCTGTTTTTGTTCTCACAGTCTGTCATTAAATAGCTTTGTTCTGACTTTGGTGTATTGTTCATGTGCAGTTAAACCTCTGATGCTCTGTAAGTTAGTTGTTGTGAGAAATTGAAGAATGACCTCTTTGCCTACAAAAGAAACCAAAGATGTCCTATACACATTTAATTCCAAATTATTTTTAATGAAAACAAGGAATCTGTGAGCCAATGCTCACTAGTGATACCCCCGCTCTAAACATCCAAGTTCTCAGCAAACAGGAAGTTGTCCAATGGATCTGAAAATGCATCCCTAAATACATCATACTATATAAATCTTCATGCAAAATATCAGTAGCCTGTGATGTATAGTTGCTGAGAAATATGTTACGAAAAATGTTGTATCTGACCACTGCATACGAAAAATTCAAAGTTTTCGGCAAACAGGAAGTAGATGTCCGATGGATCTGAAATTGCATCTCACAATACATCTCATCCATATAAAGCTATGTACAAAATTCTAAGATGTTAAGTTGTATAATTTTTGAGATATAGCAAACAGAAAGGTGTTACAGATGGAATGATGGACAGACGGATGGAATGACACACAAGGGTAAAACAGTATACCCCCTATCCTTGTGGGGGTATAATTAGCCCTTAATCACAACCTTGGTAAACTAAGGGAGATCATAATAAAATTCATTACGATCTTATCTCACAACCTTCATGTAATCATTTCCATTCTATATATATTTACATTACATGTATTCATTACAAATGCTTACTTTGCAGTGGTCTCTCATTTGTGGAGCAGATGGCAGTCTGATATACAAAGTCCCTAAAATGATTTCTTACAATAATGCTATCTTCTCTTGACCATTTCACTACAACAAAAAGTATGATTTTATATTAACTGTAAATGCATTATAATTTGAACACCAAAACGAAATAATGTGTCTTCCAAAATATGAAAGTTATGTCTTTTTAAATGTTGCCATCTAGCTTGTCTAACATTACAAATCTGTTTTATGGCTGTTGGTGGTTGTGTTGATTTTACTGGTGTAAACCAGCAAGAAGCAATAACAGTACAACACAGTGAGATGGATGGGGCAAAGCTGTATTTTCTTGAGAAGCTTTACTGAAAATAGTTACTTTGGTTTCATTAATATTCCCGGTCATGGAATTCCATGGTTTTCAGTAGGTGCTTCGGTTCAAGCAAAGATGCTTAGATTCTAGGATATTTGAATTCATGGATGAATGTTTTATATTTAACATATATAGGTAATTATAACATTTCGTTGAACATTTGAATTCATGTATGAAGTCAACAACAAAATCCACGAAAATTGATGATCGACAAAAAATGATGAAACTACAGTAAGTCTTTCTGAGAAGACAATTTGTTTGTTTCCCTACTGCTCATCTCAAAAATTCCTTGTACTGACCCATAATACAATTATCATTCACTTTAACAATGATTATTAAAATCTAACAATTCAAGGACAGTAACTTTGAAAAGACAAATACCATCAACTTTAAAACAATTTTGACCTTCATCTTTGCTCAATATACTTTTGCACTAAATGTAAATCCAACATATCACATTCTGATATTTCATCTGAAGTTAAAAGTGGTGGAATTAAAATTTTCAAGGGCAGTATTTCTAGCATAATATGTCATCAAAGTCAAACTTGTCCTCTGTATTTGCTTTGTTTTTATGAGATTATTGATTGTTTATCTCCACACTCAACAATTTTTCAGCTACATGTATATAATGGCATCCATGTTTTTATTGGTATTCTCACATAATGTCATCCATGTTAAATATATCCATGTTCTAATTTAAATGAAGGTGTGATGCCTTGTTTACACATTTAATAAAGTGCACCGCCACGGCACATGATACGCTCGTCACATATTGTTAACAGTATAGATTGTACCCATTAAAACATTCTTTTTTTATATCACCTTAATTAAATGTCACAGTGACCTTAAAGTAGGATGCGACACACCTTCTACCTAAGATGCATTAGTTGACCAATTTTGGTGATTCTAGGTCTAGGTCTAATAGTTTTCAAGTTATGAGCCGGACAAGTTTTTGCCATATATGGCCATATCTTCTTAATGAAAAGTCACAGTGACCTGGTTTTAATGTGCGACACACCTTCTACCCAAGATGTATCTACAGACAAAGTTTGATGATTCTAGGCCTTGTAGTATTTAAGTTACGGGTCGGACATGAAAAAGCTAACAGACGGACGGACATGAACGCTATACCAAATACGTCCCGTCTTAAGACGGGCGTATAAAAATGTTAACTGCAGTTGTACTCAAGCCAGAGACCTTGCCCTTTGAGAAGCAGTAACAAAAGTAATACAGTTCTGGATGAATGGACAGTTAAAAGATGACAGAACATGGAATGACACCTCAATGGCTTCGGTTTATAAGCAAAAGTTGATTAAATTGCATAATCCAATTGTTTAAGAACAGTAGAGCAAATATAATATGAAACTTAATTCTTGCCTGAGCATTTTCTAGATGTCCTAGGAACATTCTTTTGAACTGATTCCACCTGTTCATCATCACCGTTAGTATCTTCTTCATTAACATAACAAGTTTCCTCTAAAATTGAATGGAATTCATCAGTAGTCTACTTATTCATTAGGAAATTAAGAAGTCAGTAAATTGTAAAAGGCAATATTTCCCGAAATGTAACTTAGAATGTTATGTAGATCAATACCCAAAATGAGGTAAAAAGAAATGATCAAGAGAGAAAAACAGATGACTCAAATATCTGAGAATACAGTTTTTACAATCCTTGTGTTCAAGTTTCAAAGTTTCATCACATTAAAACAGAGCTTATTAAACATCTTCATGTTAAAGCACTGATTAAATTATTCGAAAGAACAATGAAATCATAACTATACCTGGAAGCATTGCAGAACATTGAATACCATTTAGGGACTCCTGAACAGAACCTGAAATATATTTAAATATGCATTACAGACTACAGGTATAGACGTTAAGGTTAGGGTTGGTTTCAAGAAATACTAAAATTGGCCAAAATGGCATGGTTGATTTAATACATTATTCACTGACATAAAATGAAATATTTTAGGCCATGCCTTTAGATATCATGCTGGGAAAATTACAAAGATATGAACATGTAGCACACTTCTAAAGTGCCACATGCAGATTTTCTTCGTGTCCATTACAACTGTACATGGTCTGAAGAATATCAAATAAAAGCTGTGAGAGGAGTTAATAACATACTGAGAAAAATACAAAGTTCAACTGCATGTAAACTTTTCCAAAAAATGTCTGAACAGTTCCTAAAAATCACATACATATCTTCAATGTGTTCATTACAACGGTACAAGCAAGGTCTGAACAATGTAAAGTAAACGCTATGAGAGGAGTCAATTTTACAAAGTAGGTACTGTCTATTTCAAAACAAGTTGTGAAAGTGACAAAGTTCAACTAAATGTAAATTTTGGAAAAATGTCAGAGCGCTTCCAAAAAGTCAAAAATACATCTTTAATGTCTCCATACAATTGTACAAAGTTTGAAGGATGTCAAGTTAGAGGTGTGAGATGATTTGATTACACAAAGTACATTGCATGCACAAGTGGTCCGCTCAGCCAGCTGATCACCTGGCATTCACCATACTTCAAAGCTGAATGCAGGTTCTGCAACCCGGCCAAACATTCAACATCATAAGGAGATTAAATTAGTTGTAAAATACACTCAAAATCTATTTGATCATCATTTTTGTATCATGCTACAAAAGCAAAACTTCTTCCTAGCAAAAATTTGAGCGAATCATGAATGAATTTATGCTAAATCCTAAAATTGCTCCTGCAAAAGCTGTGCGTCCTCCAATTACCACTTTACTGTGAAAGAAATGAAGTGTAATTGTTAGGAAGTATCACTAAGTCTCAAATACAACCTTCAGATTTAAAAGCCAGTGCCCTACCAAAAAAAAAGTTTGAACCCACTAGCTAGTATTAATAGGTGCCCCGATATACTTAAACCTAAGTACCACAACGGCCAAATCTACCAAAATTAATTCAATTTGCAACATCTGCACTAGTTGTTGATGCATTTATGGTTACCTCACATATTCTTAAATTCTTTACTGTTAATTTTTTTTGCTTCTCATGCAAAAAAATGTTAAAATCCAAGTTTGGAAGTGCAAGGATGATCATGTTGCTTTTTGTGCCCTCAAGTGAAGATAGCATAGTCATGTGGGATGCTTTATTTTATGGAAAAATGCCATATTCACATCTGCAAGAGACATCTTTTACTGTCTTAACTACATTGATGACACCTTTTTTCATTCCCTGATTTTGTTTGTTTGTTTTTTTTGCCACACTCAACAATTTTCCATCATACAATGGTGTCCAGTTTTTATTGGTGGAGGATAGAACCAGTAACAATATACTTGAACCTCATGGTCGCTTATATGCCCCGTGCATAATATCAATTCATTCTCTCCAGTGCTTTATGACAAGATGATTTTTTAAGAATGGTACCTTTTTAACCATTTGGGCCCATAAGCACAGAACCCTGTGACTAGGGACACCATTTGAACACACTTGAATCCCCATCGCGCAATGATACGTTTTGCCAAGTTTGGTTGAAATTGGCCTGGAGAAGAAATTGAAAATGTGGAAAGTTTACAGACTGACGGATGACAGACAAACTAATCAAAAAACCTCACATGAGCTTTCAGCTATAGTGAGTTAAAAATGAAATGGAGCCATATCATTTGGGTGGATTAACATGCATGTATCATGAATCAAACCGAAACTTCTGTATCACAATTTATAACACCATGGTATATTGTTGTACTCCTTTTGCTGGGGGAGACATAATTGATTAACAGCTTTACCTGACTTGTTCCTTTGGTTGCTGCAGCTACTGCTTCCCTCATAGTCACCCTGTCCATTTTCATCATTTTCTGTGTTTCCATTACATGTATGTTCCACTGAAAAAGAGTATAAAATGATACAATGCCAACTCATGGTAAGGAATGAACGGTCATGAGTAAAATAAAAATAGGTTCTCCAAACTTGCAGATTAACCCTCAGCATTTTGACATATTGACACAAAAAGGCTAATCTACCATATCTGATTAACATCCTACCAAGTTTCAATAATCTTCTAAATTTAAGACTTTTTTTAATATTTTCAGTACATGTAACAGTGACCTCCCCAAAGGTCAAATTCACATTTTGACCCCAACATCTACCTTATCTGAGTAAACATCCTGAGAAAGTTCAATGATCCATCTTCTATAGTTTAGGAGATAGCTAATTTGCTATTTTTAGTAAACAAATTTGTTATTTTTAATAATAGTGATCTCTCCAAAGGTCAAATTTACATTTTAACCCCAAAAAACAAATATAAACTATATCAGTAAAGATCCTACCAAGTTTCAATGATCCATCTCCTATACTTAAGATTTTTCTATTTTAATTTACATTGACCTCCCCAAAGGTCAAATTGATACTTTGACCCCAAAAGGCATATCTACTCTATCTGAGTAAACATCCTACCAAAGTTCAATGATCCATCTTTTATAGTTTAGGAAATATTTTCCTAAAACAATTTTGCTATTTTAAGTTATAGTAACCTCCCCAAATGTCAACCTGACATTTGACCCTGAAATGCACATCTACCCTATGTAAGTGAACATCCTAGTAAGATTCAGTGGTCTTACTCCAAAATCAAAGGATGTATGGCCTGGAAACAATAGTCTAATGCACACACACACAAACACTAATACACTCCCATCTGACTTTGTGTTGACAATACCCTTAGGCCAAAATTGGCAGAGGGGTAAAAAATTAAGAAATCTAACTGCAAAGATAGTATTAGATATGTCCAAGTGACACCATTTCCCCACTTCAGCAGAAAAATTGGAAATTTACAATTTGTAACTACCTATAATACAGCTATATATAAACAAGAGGCCAATGGCCCACAATGCTCACCTAAACATAAAAGTTGCTAGAAAGCTTTATGGAATATACCAAGTCATTCTGCTCAGTACTTCCACTAAAGACAATTTATATCTTTTCCAGTATAAGACTTTGTTAAACTTTCATCCACTTGCAGGCCCTTAACATGCTTAAGTCAATGGATTGATTTCCCTTGAATAATTTGACTCCTCTTGTTGCTGGGAAGTTCATGCAAAATATCTAATCATTCTGCTTAGTACATGTACTTTCACAGAAGAACATTTTTATATCTTTTACTGTATAGGGGCCTCCATGTCAAAGTGGTTATGGGATCACATTTTTAATCATGAGGCCTCTCATGTCCAGTCTTATTAGTACTTTCGCAGAATATTTTTTTTTAATATCTTTACCTATATAAGCATATGTTTAACTTTGAACCTACCCCCATGGGTAAAATTTGAAACCACTACCCCATCCCCACCCATCCCCTTATGGGCAGTCGACAAGTTGACAAACCAGTATCACTTTAACAATTTTTGTTGCTAGGAAGCTTCATGCAAAATATCAAGTGGTTCTGCCATGTACTTTCACAATTTTTTAAATCTTATTTCCTATATAAGCCTACGTCAAACTTTGAACCCCCTATATGGGCCCCAAAGTTTGCAGATCGTTTTCTCTTGAATGAACTTGAATCTCATGGTCCTTTAGATGCCCCATGCATAACATCTTATCATTCTTTCCAGTGCCTTCTGAAAAGAAGATTTTTTCAGAAATGGTACATTTTCACCCTTTTTGGCCCTTAAGTACAGAACCCTAGGTGCCAAGGGCACCATTTGAACAAATTTGAATCCCCACCGCGCAATAATGCTTCCTGCCATGTTTGGTTGAAATTTGCCTAGCAATTTCAGAGAAGAAGTCTTTTCAAATTTGTATTAATGCCTCAATTCAAGGGTAAATCATTATATAACTTTATATCTAAAGAAATTTAATCCAGTTCATTGAACATTTGATATCATGGATCAAGTCAATCACAGTAGATTGAGAAATTATTATGCTTTCTTCAATATCTGTACCTTATTTCTCCACCAGAGATTCTGAGTATCTCCATAGTTATACAGTATTTCTTCTTTCTCTTGAATATCTCTGACAGCAAACAAGCATAGACAAGGCCTCTCAAAAGTCAAAAGTTTCATGACAGCATTAGCCATCTTGTTCCCATCATTGACATACTGGCATATATGATCTTGAGTTGAAGCATCAATACTGAAAATGACAAATAGATGTATCTCAAAGTGGTAGCAAGTCAGCAGAAATGGCAAAGTTATGAGATTAACCTATATTTTG
Organism: Ostrea edulis; assembly: GCF_947568905.1. Classification (NCBI taxonomy): domain Eukaryota; kingdom Metazoa; phylum Mollusca; class Bivalvia; order Ostreida; family Ostreidae; genus Ostrea; species Ostrea edulis. The sequence continues at coordinate 12,745,709 of NC_079171.1, read as the reverse complement.
ACTAAAATTGAAAGTGGTAAGGGTTGTAACTCTTTAAAAAAATTAAAAACAATGGACCATAATGCCCCTCCTCCATGTGCATCTTCATATCATGCCTTTACTTTTTACAAAGTTTCAAAACATTTTCCCTCAAACAATTGAAGAGGAGTTGCGATGAAAAAATTAATCTACTATTCTGGAGATATTCTAAGTGTCAAGGGCTGTAAACTCTGTAAAAAAAACAAACAATGGAAATATAGGTGGCGGTGACCTACTTTTGGTATAGAAAGAAAAAGGCACACAAAATTTTGCCTTAAAAGGGCACACGTTATGCAATTTTCGGATTTTTAGGGCACTTTGTTATCATAATTATTTGATTTTAAAGGCAACAATATTTAGTAATATATATAACTTTGCAATACATCCTACATGTATATACTTTCTCTTTTTGAGAAAGTGTTATATGCATCTTCATGTACTTGCCTTCCAAAAATAAAATTACACAGATTCAGAAAAAACTAGTATATAGGGGGGAGGGGGGCATTATTTCATAACTTCAGGTCATGTAAAATTCCCTCAATTTAAATTTCATAGAATGAACTTAACTCGTTATATCTTTCTTTTTTCGTTAGAGACGACCAGTGGTCTAATGTAGTTTTAAGATTACTTTTACCAAAAAGAAATAAATGGCGCTCTGTTGTCGATAGGTTTGAATGAGAAAAGGGGCATGGCGCCGGGAAAAAAGGGCATGGCATCAGGAAAAGGGCATGACACCGCGCCATGCTAAATTGCTTTAGATTGAACACTATGGTATATTACACAATATACCTACTCATGTACCAAATATGAATATCCTGATTGAACTAGTTGAGGAGATATTTCCCCAAAACCCAATTTCTTTAATTGGTTAAGGTCAAAATACAAAAGGCAGTGACCTAATTTTGGTATGTGACAGAGTATTACATGTAACAAAGTATGTACACAGTATGAACATCCTGCACAAAATAGTTGAGGAAAAATAAACCAACAAGAGCAACGCCAATGTGGCATAATACGCCCGTAGATTTTGCTCAAGGAAAACATATTTTAGTGGGATTCATATTTTAGTGAAGTTAGCACTGTCCTCTGTGAGTTAATTCATTATTATGCTTGTAGAAATGGATATCAAGATATAAAGAGGGATAGCCTTAGAACCTTGACCTCTGACTTTGAAAAACAATAGGCACCTTCCTCTCATCATGATGATCAAATATACCAAGTTATAATATCCTGGAGCTTACGGTTCAGTTTGTATCCTGCCCACAAGGTTTTCCTAAAAAGTGATACTACGACCTTGACCTTGAAAAACAATAGGCATCTTCCTCTCATCATGGTGATCAAATATACCAAGTTAAAACATCCTGGAGCTTACGGTTCGGTTTGTATCCTGCCCACAAGGTTTTCCTAAAAAGTGATACTACGACCTTGACCTTTGACCATGAAAAACAATAGGCATCTTCCTCTCATCATGGTGATCAAATGTACCAAGTTGTAAAGTCCTATGGCTTATGGTTCAGTCTGAATCCTGCCCACAAGGTCCGGACAGACAGACGGACGACGCCATACCATAATACGTCTCGTCTTCGACGGGTGTATAAAAAACTATCAGGCAGACACGCAATGAGCAACTACTTTTACAGACAGTCAGGCACAAAGCAAATACATGTACAGGTATCATATTACCCCGACTTTGTCAAGTCCGGTACAAAAAACTATTTCAATTATGCATTAACCAAATAAAGATCAATCATGTTCTTACATGTACATGTCGTTTAATTTAGAAAACAACAATGAGCTTTGCAAACTGAAAACAAAACACTTTCTGATGTCTACCATCATTCATGTATAAAACTTACCACATACTTTTTCCTTTGTTCTTGTAAAAAAAAAAAATAATTTTCATCACATTTTCTCTGCCTTTCAAATGCCTCTTCTTCAGTAATTATTTCTCCAACATATTCTGGAAGAAAATCCCCTGCTCTGAAGTCTTTTTCGGCAAATACACCAAATCCTGCATAATGCAAGAACAAGTGCATTCATACAAATAGAGCACAAGCAACTCAGCATTAGTTCACCTAAAGTAAACAGTACACTGTATGTATAGCAATAACATTTCTTTCTCATTTGCACTCAATTTCAGTGATTCAATATTTGGTGATACAAGTACTTATTAGGATCACATACATGTACAATACCATGCAATTACAAGCTTATGTGTGTCTGAGTTGATGGGTCAAACACACAATAGTGCCAAAAAATATCAATATGATTTTTCAAAATCTACTACATGTAGGTGAGCATTTATAATAGCACAAGCAAGCATAAATTCTTATTTCAAACCTTCTAAAAACCTCCTAAAAATATCTCTATTTAAAGTATATTCAAGAAAAGGTACCAATGTGGCAATCAAAATGGAAAGACCAGGGACAAAATTGAAAATAAATACGATCGACACATAAAAACACACAAAAAACAAGGAAACGCATGAACCCTAGAATCATCCTGGGTGAGGCCAGGTGTTCCAGAAGAGTGAGCACTTCATGAGTGAGTGCTCCACGTGTCACTCGTCATGTATTTCTCAAAGTCAAATCAGGTAAGAGACCAGAAAAATTAGTTATGTAGCGCAGAGTATATCACGAGACAATTTTGAAACACTGATGCTGTATCTGTTAACGAGTTTGTGGTGTCGCCCATAAAACTTTTTCATTGATGATATAAGCTTGGGCATTTGGTATCCCTGTGTCAACAGTTTTTTGGCAAGCAACACAGATCTGTTCAAGAAGTCTTTATACAAAGAGCTTCCTCTAGCATGTCTAGCGTAGCGAATCAACTGGGAAACAAATACACCGTACGCGGGAAAAGATGGAATGTTGCTTGACAAGTGTGGAAAGTTGACAATAGGGAAATTGTAATCATCATGTTTATCATATATCTTCGTGTTTAATTTTCCTTGCCTGTCAAATTAAAAAAAAAGGTCTAAATATGAGGCAGAACAATGCGATTCCATACATGTAGTTGAGTTAATCTCAAGCTCAGGAGGATAAATGATATGCAGATACTTAGAAACAGTATCATTGTTAATCAGTCTTCGACGTTAACCAGCGGCCCGATCCCCGAGGCCAGTAAAATCGGGATCAGGCTTCTTAAAATATTAAACCCTGGAGTCCGGTGGGCCTGTAAATGTTTTCTTATATGTTCTGTATATATTACAAATAAAGCGTGAGATTGACTCAGACTAAATGTCATGACTTAGTAGTCAAATTTCGCATAGAAAAATTATCAACCATGCTGCCTTTTCTGAAGTATAGGGAGGGGGCTCGTCCGGGAAATTCAAAACCACCCAAGCGTATTTCACAATCACAACCATCCGATAAAAAAACCCAAAAAAACCCCTGTCGTACGAGGAGAAAAAAAACGAAAATTCATGCCCCATTGGACCGAGGGCAGTGTTCGAAATTAACCATAGACCGAGTCTATGTCAAATGGCACTGGTCTATGCCAACTGTAATTGAGGTAGACCAAATTGTCTATGCCAATTTTCTAGATTTAAAGCAATAAAGTATCCAAGAGGGCCTTGCATGGTCAGTCGATGTCTGATAAACATTATGAGGAAAGGATATTACAGAAATGGAAAGAAAATACACTTTCTAAGTATATTAGAAGTAAATGAAAATGTTTTAAATTTGTGTTATTATTTTTTCAATGTTATGGTCTATGCCAATTCGATGAGGTCTAAGTCATTTTATCTTGGCATAGACCTGTGGTCTATACCAAGTTTTAAACCAATTTCGAACACTGCGAGGGTGGGCCTTGGCTAACATTTAAGTGATTCTGGAGAAAACAAAATGTTTTGTAAGTGGTGTATACAAAACAGAGTTGAACATAAGCTGCTGATGTATCTGCGAGATTAATCAGTCTATGCGAAAGACATCGGACCGTCGGACCTGACCGATGTGCAGTGCCTCAGGTCCGATGCATCATTTTTTACACCGGACCAGAATGTCCGATGTCTCAATGTCCGGTTTTGAGCTTTACTATCTTGATGCGGAGTTTGTTATAAGTAAAAAAAAAATAGCACACATCCAAATACGTAAATGAATTGATTAAAACCGCATGGACTGTCTAAAGTATTATACGGGAGGGATTCCTGGTATAGTATTACTAGTATAATAAATAAGATTCCCTTGGTTTTGCATTTTCACATGTTTCACTTTTTTACATTAGGTTTTTCGGTCTGACAAAATTTGGTTCGGTCCGGTGTGTTCATTGATTACACAGGACCGAATGTCCTGTGTGGTCCAAAAACTTTCGCATATACTGGATTAATATGTTGAAAAATAATATAATCCTTTTAATGTCAGTTGTTCTCTAACTATGATCATCTTGACCTGTATTTTCCTACAGTAGAACTGTGCATGTATCTATAGAGTAGAATCAGCAGATAACAAGAGGTCAAATTAGAAAAAAAAACATTTTGGGCCTGCAAAATATTGTTCGGGCTTGCACAATTATTATACTGGGAAGCCCGAAGGGCCTGTGCTTTACAAAGTTTTTCGTGAAAACTGGTTAATACATGTAGATAAGACGTCATCTATGTATCTGAACGTTAGATTAGATTTTGAGGCTAAGATCTTGTTTCTTATGCGGAGTTGTTCCTGCATGAATTCAGCCTTGTAGGAATATAGGAACAAATGAGCAAGCAAAGATGATATAAATATGGTTTAAACTCACCTTTATAGTCAGATATATATTTTACTTTGAACCCATCTTTGTCAAGACCAGCCTGACACCACCATTTGGCATCTTCCTCAGGCTTCAGGCGTTTTACTTTCTGTTACAAATAAAAACATAAAATGAAAACATCATATATCAGTCAACACTTGGTCATCTAACCATCTTTTAATATCTCAAGAAAGTCACTCAATAAATTGGGATATAAAAAGGTGTGCACTGTCTCAAAGTACAGACCCTGAAATGTGCTACTACACCTTAAAAACGAACCGAACCGTTCCGTGCAAGAAACGAACCGTACCGTTCAAGAAACGTACCGTCCCGTTCAAGAAACGAACCGTATCGTTCAAAAAGCGTACCGTACCGTACAGAAAGCGTGCAGGATAATATTATGCAAACCCCGCCCCCAAAAGCCCGAAAGCGTACCGTACCGTGCAGAAAGCGTGCAATTTATGTCACGTGACCCACTTTTTCAGCCACAGTATATTATTTTCACAATGGCGCCCGATGGGAAAGGAGGTCGTAGACTATCGCTGGCTATTCGAAGCATTATCCTCAAACATCATGAAGCTGGGTTATCAACTGTGAAAATCACCGAGATGCTTAAAACAAAGTACGATTTCAAAACTATGCGGCAAAGTGTTAGAAGATTTCTAATTCGCTATGAGACGAATGGTTGTCTACTGTTGTATTCAATATGTACTTTCCTACGTACAGTGTCTGAATCATATGAGAAATTTCTAGACCGATTAGAAAAATTGTCACGTTCTACACTGTAATATTTTCATTACTTTATTAGCAATAATTTTGACATATCTTTTTCTCTTCTACATTGATAACGACCCATATAGATAGATGTAGATTGGCGGATTTATTAAATACACTAATAAACAATTTTTAATTACATCGACAGAGAAATAAATAGATACATACATGTGTAAAAGAATGTAAACAAGTTAAATTGATGCAAAGCATCAAATCGGACGCAAAAAATTATTCATTGCAGCATTTTCAAGTATTTCAACAATATATAGAAAAGGTATATGAAACATTTTTATTGCAAACTATACACTTGCCTTACTTTTCTGTTAATGTTTTTTAATTCAATTTTCAGTAATCAAAAATAAAGTCAGGGAAATGAAAATCGGACTTCGCGTGATAAAGGATAGGAATATATATGTATTATCATCATTTTATTTGATTCAAAGACAAATGCAACATATATCTAACATTATTAATTATGAATGACTGAATGCTGACAAAAAAGGATGTACAAACTTCACGTGCAGATATCCTGGATCTTTCATAATGCCGATGATAAATCACAATAAATGTGAAGTGCAGAAAATAATCATTGTGTCATTTGCGACTTTAGTGTATTCAAAACAAAATTCACTTCTTCTTAAAAACTTTTCCAATTTAGGCACTGTAATTTATATCCGGAAACTTAATACGCTTTGTTTTTACACTTACGCACGCCCATGTCGGGGAGCAGTTCATGTAACAACTTTTTATAAAATCGTAAATTAATAAATGTCTGATGAGAAATGAAAAACAAATTGAAACGTAATAACAACCATTAAGACTTAGACTTAAGCAAATTCTAAAAACTTTTATTCATAACTTTTATGTACGTTATCAATATGGAATTATTCCATCGAAGCAATCAAAAATAACATCTCATTTCCCCATGTGCACATTCTAACACAACCACAAATCCTGCAGCCGATAATCAAAGAGCCGAATAAGACCGATCGAGTGAAAACAAACTATCGAAACGTACAATTTATACGAAGTCAAAGCGTTCAGGCCACGCCCACTTCATTAATAAAACGTGCAAACCGTTCACAAAGCGTGCAGCTATTTTTAGCAAACTGTACCGAGCAAGAAGCGAACCATACCGTTCAAGAAGCGTACCGTACCGTGCAAGAAACGAACCGTACCGTTCAGAAAACGAACCGTACCGTTCATAAAGCGTACCGAACCGTACCGTGCAACTGGTGTAGTAGCACGTTTCAGGGTCTGTAGATTATAGTGCAAGTCATGACACATCGTGTTGACATAAGTTTTAAATATCCTAAATAAGTTGGAGATATAGAACACACAAGAAATTAACAAAAAATGATCTAGTGACCTTAAAGATATGACCTAGAGGGTAGGTCATGACATGAATTGTATCATTTCATTCATATGGGTGCAGAGTCAGAGTGCATAGGAAAGTTGACAAAAAAGTGTCACAAGGACTGACAAATACAATTTTAATGCACTTGCCCAAGGGCAAGTAGCTATGTCAAAAATCACTTGCCCAACCTGCTGACCAATCACAATACCCCCCCCCCCCGAGATAAATGTTGAATATTGAAAGAAGATGTACATGTATACAGTTTCAAAGAAGGGCCTTGCTAAAGAGATCTATATATAGCAATACATATTTAATTATCCATACTGTGAAAAACATGTTGCGAATTGTGTGTGTGTGGTGGGGGGGGGGGGGGGCTCTGCATTTGTGTTAGCCTCCTTTCTTTGTTTACATTACATGTACCATATCCCCACCCCCACATAATGACGAGTTGACAGAGAAAGTTACAATATCTCTGGTGTCAAAGAATGAAAGTGATTGAACATTGGAATCATCTTTTAATGCAAGATTGTACCCACCTTTTGCAAAATGCCTTGACTTTCAAGTCCAGCTTTTAACTGAAAAAGTACAGATGAGTCCACTTAAAGGCATACACAATAGTTACAGGGGGAAATAACTCTGTTTTGCTATCACTAAGGCCATGGCGTCACAATATATGGACAATCAAAGCCATAACAGGCATGTAAACAAACGCCAGCGCGTAACAATCTAGGTAAACATCATAGTTCATTTTTAATGTCACAGTGATTTAATAAAAGCAGGAAACGTACATCATAATTGCATGTAAATGGCAATGCCGCCGTCCGCCAAATAACGCGCCATTCATTGGCATGGGCAAAAATAAGATGAAAAAAGTGTTAAATAATGCCAAATATCTAAAAAAAAAACAACAAGCGCATTGACCCCATGTTTTGAAAAGAGCATAAATATACGTGTATTATCATTTACAGCATATGAAATTATGAACAAATTGTCATCATGAGGAAAAATTTTAATTTGCCATTATCATGATTATGTATTGTATAAAAGGGTATAAATAATGATAAAAACTGCAATTTTACCCCATAAAAATTGGAAATTCAGTTCACAATGATTTTTTTACAAGAAAATAAATTTAATGAATGCTCTCAACAATGAACCTCAAACAAGGCAGTTCTGACTTTTACTTTGCAAGAAATTTAAGTTTTTATTTAACATTAACATGATTAAACTGTTTTTCATGTATTTTCAAAAACACCCCCTTATGGCGGCCCCATAGCTCTGTAAATCGCGCATTATGAGGTAATTTTCTTTGCATATATCTAATGTTCATATCTTCAATGATACGTGGTGTAATTTTAAAGAAAATCTCATTGTAGGAAAAAACTGTTGTGTATGCCCTTAATCTGATATCAGTTGCTTAAGGTTATAACCATAACTACATACGATATACAACTGACATACATAATTATAATATTCTATAAATAGGGATTTTCGCCGTGACGTCAGAAATCAGTCACGTGACTTACTGGTTGGCAAAACATTTGAAAGTTTAATGGCCGAATGCTGAGTAAACACGAGCAAAACGATGGTTGTGTCATGTTGTGTAATAGGCTGTGCTAATAAATTTGATAAGAGTAGTCCGAAAAGCTTTTACCGCATACCCAAGAAGCAAGAATCAAGAAGAGAGCTCTGGATATCTGCAATTAAGCGTCAACACATCAGTGGTAAATCATGGGAACCAGCGGACATCTTCTGTACTAGTACGTTAGTCATGAATTCCATTAGGAATTATTTACAAGAACAACTATCGTAATTATGCATTTATATTGTCCCATACTTGTAAGCATCTAATGATTTGTAGGCCTTCATAGACTCCTTTGTAAACAAAGATGGTGTGTCGATCAGGTACAGGTAAATATCACCGAACGTCAGATCTGGCCAGGTACCTGGGCTTTGGCTCCAATTCACGTTAAATGGTAAGGATCATGCAGAGAACAGGTACCACGGTTGTACAGCAACTTTACCGTATATCTCCTTTTCGCTTCTTCTGACAAAGAGTTCGCATATGTTGATAAAATATCGTTATCGGTAGACTTCTTCATACTAAGTGCCATTATCAATTTTTGGTTCTGCCAACCAGTTTACACACATGCCTGAATCGTGACGTCGCAGTACGCTTCGGCGAACATTCCTATACATATTGTGTAGGATTAACATGTATGTATGTAAAATAATACACTAAATATACAATAAGTATCACTAAGTATACGTGTAACTCAAGTATTACACATATGTATGATTATTTTGGGTGCAGAGTTAGAACCTTAATAATGAATAACGAATTTAATCAATATCAATTTTCATTTAATCAACTAATGATTTGGAAAATATTATAATAAAAAAGTAAACAATAGTGTTTATCTACAGTCAGATACATCTGAGATCTTTTCCTATATAAGACTATGTTCAACTTTTGTGTCATAGTACTGACCTCATCCCGAATTTTCTCGCGTTACCATAAACGCTTGCTGTGCTAGCTATAAACTTGAGATTTCTGGATTTGGTGAAACGTACAAAAACAAAAAAAACCAACAAAAAAAACCAACAAAAAAAAAACCCCGTGAAGTTATGCATAATGAAAACATTCTATAATTATTACTGCTCTTGAAGAGTTGCTTTGGGTTGCATATTTAAAATTTGGCTAAAAGACAGCAAGCTTTTTTGAAAAGCTGATCATTGAACGCATTGATACTTATTAAAGCCGACAGAAATATAGCTGTATTTTAATTTGCACTATAAAAAATAATAGTTGATTTGTTTATCCTTGTAAACTTACCATGCGCTTCCCGTAAGATAAATTCGCCATTTTCCGCTCAATGTGACTGGATACGGAACACAAAACTCCGAGCCCGAGCGTTAATTTCGGAATCGTGAAAATGAAAATCTCATCGAACAACAAAATTTAAAGTTTTTAAATAATAAAATTTTAAATAAAGCAAGTGTCAAGATATGTGCCTATTAGTCATAGAAACAATGTTCAAAAACCGAAAATAAAACATATAGTCGATTTTTGAATTTTCACAACGATTTTTGATGGTCTCCCTAAGGCAGGTTTACTTTATTTTTCAATATACAAAGTCTATAATTAAAATTTATTTTCTGTCCTTAAAACCTGAAAGCGCCTACTCCTGATAACGCATTTTATGAAAGTACAATCTAAAGATACTACTACATAAGATTTATCCTTGAAAGTACAGTGAGTTGGCACCTGCACGATGCTAAAATATTAGGGAGCCCAGATTTTTTCCCCCTAATCCTGCGGTCTCCTTAATGCAGATAATTATATACCATTGGTCTATCTAAACATGATTTCATATATATATATATATATATATATATATATATATATATATATATATAATTCAATAAAAAAGCAGGAAAATATACAGTTCCAAAATATATTTATATCACTAGCGCTTTCTGAATTTTAACATCCATCCTGGGGTTAATTCAAATTAATAATGGATACAAAGTTGTTTATCTTAGATACGTCTATTGTGACGTCATGACGTCATGATAGTCTTTGCGAGGAGGGAATATATACATGACGTCATAATACAAAAGTTAGGGAAAGGTGACTTGGACAAAATAAGGATGAACATTTGCAGGATAAAAGTTGATGAATTAAGATGTTTAACAATCATAATTTTTCATATCTATATTCATTAAAGTTTGCTTAGATTAGGAGAAAACAGTTTAATGAAATAGTTTTCTTAAGCAAGTCTCGTGGACGTTGATTCTGTTTTAAGTTTATAAAATGGAAATACGCTGTAGTTGCCTCTAGCACAGGTGTCAAAGTGTTCGCTACATGGGGCATTTATTGTACTGGGATCGTTAATTTGTTGGAGATGGACACGCATCCTGGCTGTTAGTTGTGTTCCGATTTGTCCAAAGTCATCTAATACTTTTAAATGCGAAAATATTTTATTGTAAATGATAACATGTCATGCAAATCGACAAACTTACTATACTGCATTATTTGCAACGGGTGTGTCGAGGAATATATTGGACACACCGGAACACAACTAACAGTCAGGATGGGTGTCCATTACAAACAAATTAACGATCCCAGTACAACAACGTATTATGACGTCATGTATCTATTTCCTCCTTGCAAAGACTATCATGTCGTCATGACGTCACAATAGACGTCTCTAAAATAAACAACTTTGCATTGATTATTAATTTGTATTCACCTGAAGATGGGTGTTAAAATCCAGAAAGCGCTAGTGATTTAAACATATTTTGGAACTGTATATTTCCCTGCTTTTTTATTGAATTATCTTGACAGTGTGATATCAACTCTTTCTATTTGGATTATATATATATATCATGCAAAATGTAAAACATGAACTATATGGTTTCGTGTTTAAATATCCAATAGTTATTTCTTATTGAAAGTGGTAGGATTCTATCAGTAATTCTGATATACTATGGGTATTTTACCGTCATTATCGCCAGTTAGATCGATATTTGAATGTTGGGACAATGTGTTACTTTTACATTTTCTATTAAGTTATCTCCATGATCAATTTATAACAGTCATCCAATGACGTCATACGGAAGCGCATGCTTGTCAAGTTGTTATGATACAATATGTTCTCATGTAAACAACCAAAATAGTTTCTAAGAGTTATTAGCTACCTCTCTCTATGTAAGACATATTTTAAAAATTATGCAGTTTACGTGCATAAATGAAGCCTTACCTGCCTTAACATACCCGCGCTTCTTTAACAGAAAGCAAAACCAGAATGATTCATATATAGTGGTCAGTCATCAAAAATAACTTATTTTCTAAATACCACTCTGATGACCACAAGTACTCTGAAATTGAAATGAAAAATGGAATTATTCATATCTAGTGATCAGTGGTCCAAAAACTACTTCTATACAGTATAATCTATATTTCTATATCACTCTGATTCCACGCACAAGTACTCTGAAATTGAAATTTAAAAAATGGTAGAGTTCTTATAACGTGTTGATCTTTAGTGATCAGGTCTTCCAAGAGTATATTGAAATTCCCATGAGCACAAATTGTATTCCTTTGTTGACCTGTTCTTATATTCATAGGAAGTGCAATGCATTCAAACAGTTCTACGTTAGAAAAAAAGAATGCTGTTTCCAAGCCTTCGATTCGACATTTAACTGAATTAAAGACGTTTTATCTATTAACCATAATGATTTTCATTTATATGTCGGTTCCATATATCCAATTGAACTCTAAACTTCCCTTGTCGACGGGTCATATACGTTGTGGGCCCTATATCTTGATCAGGTAACGGGATTATCCGTAGTCAAAATCAGTGCACTAAGAACAGTATATGTTTGATTGATTGCAAAATTTACATCCTTGTTCTTTGTATTTCTTAGAATATATATAATTTTAAAGACCTCTACTTTAAGCTATGTTAGGGAATTTTATCGGTTGGTGTGCGTTCCATACATCATGAAAAGATAAGATGGGTAGAGTTTTAGATGTAGAATTACATTGTAATGCAAAATATGTGAAATAACTTAAAACTTGGAATCATACATCTTCTCCATTTTTAGCAAAGACCATATCCTTTTCAGACTTGGCCCATTTGCTAAAATTTACTAGGTATTACTGCAATGTATATGGTGTGACCGGTCGACAGCGGATGCTTATTCCTCCTAGGCACCTGCTCCGTCTTTAGGTGTGTCCAGGGGACCGTGTTTGCCAAACTATCTATTTTGTTTTGCTTATGGTAGTTATGAGATTGACGAATGTTCGCTATATTCGTCTTTCATGAAAACGGTTGAAAAGATTGAAATCATCCATAGAACATATAGAAATCATAATGTGAGTAAAATTCTGGATTTGGCACCCAAAATTGCTGAGTGCGTTTGGCTAGTGCTTGACACCCCCTTCGGAAATCCTGGAAACGCCACCGTCTATTATTTGATATGAACAAATAGCATCCCAGCGTAGTGGCCTACCCTCAGTTTTATTCATTGGACCTTTTAGATAGCAACATACTGCTGAACCTCATACAATATTAAGGGGACAATGTCACATAGTCGGACTTGGTAAAGTAAACTTCGTTATATTTAACACCCACTCTTTTTTTTTTTAATGTTATCAGCTATTGGCCAATTGAACGCTTCTTCAAGGAAGAAATGACATGTAATGAAATAGCATGCTATATATTATGTTTAGAGAAATATAGGAATAAAACATGACAGTAACACTTTTATCACATGACCTTATGGGGTCAATATTTTTCCCCGCAATGTCCCGGAAAAAAATCCTCTAAGAAATGTTTCTGTTACCACATGACTCTACCAAAACTTTTGAGAACAGTAAATGTCCTGCACATAGATATGGGAAAGAAGTAATTTCTATCGGAGCAAACAAACCTGGATTATTAAGCCTTATGTTCAGAAATTATGTAGTTGATCCTCGCATAGCGATCGATAGGATAAACAGCTAGCCGTTGTATCGCGTCTGAAGTTAGAACCTGAAGATTAGGTTCATTAATTATTGCTTGTGTTGTATTCAGAAAATTACAAATAGCTCAGTTTACCTGATCAGGATATAAGTCTCAAAGTTGTTGTGAACGGTCGATAGGGGATAATTATTCCTCTAAGGCACATTATCTCACCTCTGAGGTGTCCAGGGGTCCGTGTTTGCCCAAGTATCTATTTTGTGTTGCATATAGGAGCTACGATAGTGATTGTGCCCCTTCTATAAACATTGTATCCGCCTCTACAATTACTCAAACACTGTTCGTTATTCTCACCTTTTAAGTATATGCTTTATCAATGATGCCATCATGCAAAACAAAAGTTATTATTTCGTTACTTTTCACAATATCAATTCGTGGAAACCTTGTACTATATAATTAGCCCGCAAAATAAAATCACATATAGCTACCAAAGAAGTTTTAATCACTAGAGATTCAAACGTAAAGTAAAAGTCGATACTGTTGTTCTGTTTAACTCCCAGAATGCCACACTATGTCACCCACGCCTAGATATTAGTTGCAAAACCACTAACATAGATTTGATCGGCCAATGACGACAGCAAAATCACCGTGTTTATCCATACTTATATTTGATCAAATGTCCAACATCCTTCGGTTGCCATTTCTATTAAAGTACATTACGAATTAGTTGAATACAGATATATTCTTCCAAAACACTGATGCTATTGCTATAGAGATGATGATTTGACGTTTGTGTTTCAAGAAAGTTATATCTATGTTCTGTTCGTGAGCTGAGACGGACTTTTCTGAGCCAGTATCTCCAAATCTACAACGTAATTCAGTAAACAAATGCTAAACCTCATGATTTTGTTTCGTTAGTGACTTGTCTGGAAATAATATAACTACGATGGAGAATGGTACATTTCTTGGATTGACCAGCTTGCAGACACTGTAACTATGTTTGTCATGAAAATTTAAACTCAGCTAGAGTTCATATTGTGTGAATTGAGGGAATTCACTATTATCTATTATTGCTCTGATGAAAACATGGGTTGTTCTTCTAAAAGTATAAGCACTACTAGCATATTGTAGTAAACACAGTTTCCTTCAGCGGATACGAGCAACATGGTTTAAATCAAATAGCAATTCTCCAATACAATAAAATCAATTTTGTTAAGAAATGAAAGGCATCAAGTGAAATTGTAATCAATTAAGAGGCCGTCCACGGAGATATCAGGCAGTAGCTATAATACGGCTGGCACATGCAATTCCCCAAAATTTTATTCATACCCAATAAAAGTTAAGGTCATACGCCAATTTTATCGTATGTAAAGTGAATTTCACAAAAAACATTGTTAGATGCCAAAACTTGGCCTATTTCATAAATTGGAGGACACTATATAATCTATAGAAAATGATCATTTTGTAAAGTTAAATAATACCCAATACAATAAAATTTGTCCAGAAAGTATAATCAATATTTGAAGGAAATTCCTTAATAACTAAGATGAAACAATAAAATTGCCGGGAAACAATGCTGTTGTTGAGCATTTACTGACAGAAGTAGCCAAAAAGCCAGTAATTTGAGTTACCTCCCTTGGCGTAAAAAATGTAAAATGATCCGAAACTTGCATAAATTGTAATTTTAGAAGAAAACAGTATTTATTTAGAACATTTTTCACTTATCTCGATTTTTTTTATCAAGTGTAAACGTGGAATTTTTTTTTTTAATTTGATGGTGAAAAATAAATATTCAGCCCGGACCTTATCAAAGTTTCGTGGGTAAACAGATATGGCTGACAAGTGATAGAAACGTGAAGATTTTCTAGGAGTGGTCCTTATTTTAGGGACTTGTCAACCCTTAATAATTGTTCAAAAGACATAAGTGGATATTCAAGATATTTTAAAGTTGGAACTGCGTGTAATATTCAACCGAGATTGACCCCCTGCTGTACAGATCGGGGTACTTCGAATTCGACGTAAAAGTTTAACTGTTTAAACTATCGTGCACGGTGCAGATGCTTACTAGTATGCCGAGGTCATTGCGATTCTTTGGGGATTTACTGGAGGCAACCACCACTAAATGTAGTTATCTACTACACAAAGGAAAGTGTAAAGCAGACAGAGCAGTAAACTTCAATGTTTCAAGGGAAATATTTATTCTCGTTGGAAGTGGTAAGTATAGATGTTGAATTTTCTCTGTTATTTTTCTTTGAACACTGTCTTTGATTGCTAGACAATTTTGATGCAAGTTCTCATGATGTGTCAATGCAAACAATTCATTTGATGAAATGATTCTTTTTAAAATAATGATTAAAATAAATCCCCACAGTAAAAAAAACATTAAATCAATCGGGGGGAGGGGGGTGTTGGGGTGTTAATGTAGGGATTTTTAAAATCTGTACTACAACACAATGTTTATCCACAAATCATTGAATTAAGAAACAATAGAAGCACACAAAAACAAGATGAAAGTGGTGAAAAGTTCAATAAATGTTTATAAAAATGTTTATTGTCCTGCAAGCTATGTACATATCAGCATGCATGCATAAAAAATAATATATGTTAAAATTATATCAGATTATTTGTGACTGTTTTTTTTTACTAGCTTCTTTTCACATGTGTTTGTTTTTTGGATTCCTAGATTTAATAACTATTAACGGATGAATGAGTCAGTGTGAGAGGGTAGTATATGTACATGTATGTATGTGACAAAAACCGAATAATAAATATTTAAAAAATAATGATATATATTTATTCATGTAATTATGCAACTATAAGAACCATTATGGGGGTGGGGGTGGGGGTGGTGGTGTTAAAGGTTGATGTATATCATTAATTTCTCTAAATTTAAGCTGAATGGATTATAAAATTCAGATGGTTTAACATGACACAAAATCTTATGATTTATTTGCATGCACACAGGTACTAAAGTGTATTAGTGTGACATACATGTATATACCAATTACCAAAGCTTGATAATGAATACAACGCCTATTTCATTACAGATTTGGAAAATAATTATAGTCAAATCACCCCTACTGCAAGCCAATTATCAGACTTTCAGAGAGTATATTTATTTATTTCAATCAAAAGATTTTAAATTCAGAACTTGGTACATCTGACCTTGCCATAATTCATAAATTATGTAAGTTTAGAACTATTACAGATAAGAGCTTTTAAGTTAAAATTAAAATTCCACATTTGACATGTATATTTCTTGAGACAAATCCTGACCAAAGGCATCCGATGTTTATTGTTATGATGTCCCAATCTTTTTGTTTTAACTCACTTGGCAGACATACATGTAGAATATAAAAACTTTAACTTTGACAATAACATAAGAATGGTTAGAGATGGGAGTTGGATATTTCAGAAATGTGTGTTCCTTATGTCATATGATAGAAACATTTTTACCTTATGACCTTGACCCTTCATATTGAAGTTTTATGTGATGTCACCATGCCACACACAACACATACATGCATTTTTAATTCATGACTGTTATCAAAGATTTTAACCCACTCGACAAGTTTTAAACTCTCTTCAGACAATTCTTGTTTAGATAATTTCAAATACTAGCTCGTATATATATATATATATATATATATATATATATATATATATATATATATATATCAGAGGTGATGTTTTGAAATCAGAATGTGGTTTAATTTTTGAATCAATGAATATATAGTTTTATTTTTTTTTAGCTCACCTGAGCTGAAGACTCAAGAGAGCTTTTCTCATAAAAAATTGTCTGGAATCTGTTGTCATCATAGTGGTAATAATTTTTCTCATTTTCATCTTCTCCAGAACCAATGGCCCAATTGAATGAGATTCATTTTCGTTTAAATGAAAGGTCATGCCCCCTTTGAAGGGAGATAATCAAGAAAAGGCAAAAATAGGATGGGGTCATTTAATATAATGAAAATATGCAAGCAATCCCAGGTTGTGTAGATTGGAGTTAGTTCAATTCATGACCTGGGTGTAGGATGAGGCTATAATAGGGGGTCAAAGTTTTATAAGGGATAATATAAGTAAACATCTTTAACAATCCTCTTCTCAACAAGGGTATGTCAATGATTAGTCATATTCATATGCAAGGATCTTCAGGTAGTGTAAATTTTATTTTTTTCAATTCAGAGGCTAAAGAATTAGGGTATGGAGGAGATCAAAGTATGATGTGGGAATATACAGGAAATTAAAACAAATTCTTTTCAAGGTTAGCAGGGCCACACTAAATCCTTTCAAATTGCAAATGTTCCTAATTTGTGTTGATTCATTTTTCCTTTCTATGCGCCCATGACTAAAGTCTGGGGGGGGGGGGGGGGGGGGGGTCTGGAACTTGCTCATGTTAGTAATAAGGCTCTCATATTTCATATCTTTATTCCTTATAATAAGACATTTCTTTTAATATCATTTTTTTTTACTTTTGTGTTTGGACTACTTTTAACAAAATATAACCTACAGTAGGCAATTCTCCTGAACTATATATAAGATAGTCTAGCCTTTTATGTTTAGTATTTAGATATCTTAAGGCAAGAACTTTCATTTGATACCATGCTGTTTGATATTGTGACCTTGGTTTAACCCAGATTTTATTATATTGATATTTTACATAAAGATATACAAATATGTACAAAATGTGTATATTCTTTATTACCAGACTTTTAATTTAGTACCTGACCTTAGTCTTTAAAATAGCATGATTTTCAAAAAACTTTAAATTGGTATATAGTTTCTCAGCCACTTTGGATTGGGCTTTGATATAGATTTCACATATTATAAATTACTAATGAAAAGAGCTTTACTTTTGAACTTCTGACTTTGACCATGTTGACCTACTTTTGAAAAACATTCATTATTACCAGATCTGTTATATCTTGAGGGATAAGGTATTGGGTTAGTTTGTTTCACATGAAATGCCTAATGCCCAGAATTTATTTCATATCATGACCTTTGACCTTGTGACTATATCAAACATATGCTATGACTTTCTTAATGCATTGCTTACAGTGCTATTTAAATATGTTCATCATTTTATTTCCATTAATTTACACAACTGTTGTTATTTAGATCTCAGCTGAGTCCAAGATAGGACGAGGCTTTGGAGAGAACACAGAATTACTACAGACAAAAGACTTGTGAAGTTATAAGGGGAATTGCAGAACTCATAGCTCCACTTCAATCTAGATATGTTGACAGTTATTTCACAGAAACACTTTGCAGCTGGCAAATATAATCAAATGATGACCACTACTTTAACTCTATGGTTGCAGCATATTTCAATTTTTGAAGTGACAAATTTTATTCCTGTTTGTGAACCAATATTCAAAAGAAACACTGCTATGGCATTAGACATAACTTAGAAGAGAGTGGTGGGGTGGCAAAATTAGATTCCATACTGTGAAATGTATCAATTGTTAATATACATATATCAATATAAATTCAGTGCCAATTTTCATAATTTCTAGGGGAAAAGTTTGTTTGTAACAAATGTCAGAAATATGCACTAGCTCTTTCTTTGCAAACCATGCTACTAAGTACCAGGCATTAAGACATGATTTGTTTATTGTCATTTGTTAAACATAGACAGATCCAGTGATTTGAAAGGGGAGGGGGGGTCCAGAAAAATGATCTCAAATCTGCATTAGGTCATATCCGATGAATTGATAAAGTAAATATGTTTATTATTGGTTGCTAGTTACATGTAACCTTTTATGCATCAGTTGAAGATACTTTATGAACATTTTCCGTCACTGGGTAAAATTCAACAAACATTTTGTGTATCTGGAAGTGGTCAATATATATTTCAACATCAGAGTAAACATGCATTAAAGCAAGTCTGCCAATCTGATGTAGGCAGAAAATGGAATATGGCATGTTATTTCATGAATGCAAAGGGAAATGCTTTACAAGAGAGTCAAAAAATGTCTGGTTAATGCTAAATAATTATCTAGATGTCCCAGAGAAAAAGAGAGGGTGTGTTCTACCCCCCCCCCCCACCCCCCTCGGGATCTGCCAATGTCAAGTTTGGAATGTGAGTGAATGAATTAAGATTCTTCATGATAGGCAATTGATTAAAATTTGATTTACTGATAATTTTAACTTCATATATGTGTGTTAATTAATTGACTATTATCTCAAATCCTGTGTCAGAAATGACCTCTAAAAATCAACATTGTAAAATTTTATATAATGAATTACATAGGCATTTTTTTTTGCCTTTATTATATAGAATGTGTAGAAAGACATGAAATTTATTTCTGAATGTTCATATGTTCTAGTAATTTTTCATGAATTTTAATCATTTAATCATTGATTGGTTATATCTACTTCATATTTATTTCTATTTATGTAGTTCAACAATCTTCATTTAAGTAGTTGACCTTTTTGCACTTATTGAAAATTTTGAGATTTCAGTTCAACTTTTCACCATCAAACCTTGCTTTTCCCACTGAATTTATTTTTGTAACTTGAAATACACCTCTTCAAGTTTCTGGTTATATATAATTTATTTCTTTTGAGACATTGTATTGGGTTTTATGAGATCTTATAATTTGATCATTATTTTGTAAATTATATTGTAGTGAAATATGTGCAATTTTAACAATTAATAAATTCATTCATTGGATGAATATACACACAAAAACCCTCTTAGTTATTGCATATAGTGTATATCTAACATATAAAATATTGCTTTTCTCTATTTCTTTGTTATATGACATTTTAGAGCTGTTCAAACATAGCACTTTTTTCCAATATTTCGTGACCTTTTTGCACCGAAAATTATCTCAAAGTTGTTTTTCCATGTCGAACCCATACTAAACATGATAGAAACTTTTTATTTGGCAAATTTCATATTGGGGTCAGTAGGAACCTGTGCACAAAGTTTCATGAAAATCTGAGAGATAGCATGTGCCGACCTCTGCCTGATATCATAATGGACACCCTCTTAACAGAATATCACTTTCAACCATTTGAAGATATTTTGCAACGAGGTTCAGACACGGTAATGTTTGTGATATGGGATAACTTAACATTATTTTAAACACCTTGTATTGGATCTTGTTTTGTTTTTCCAATATCTTATGGTAGTATGATCCATGGAACATAGTACTCTTTTTAAAATAAAGCAAGGCTTTATGTTGCACAAATATAATTTAATGTATCATATTCTCATTTTACACATTTATGCATCATATTCAGTCAACTTCAACGTGAAACTGTAAACAACAACAATTAATGATATGAACGTATCTCAATATATAATTCACGATATAAATATAAAAACATATATCAATATATACAGGCAAAGGAATACCAGTGTTAATTACAAACAAGTAGTTTACCTCATGTACTCCTCGTCATTATGTTCGTAAACACAATAGTGACACCTCGTGGTTAAACTAAAAATGTAAACACAATGTATCTCATTTAATATTACCGTATATAGCCAGGGCATTCTGATAAACAACACGCACCGCAATTACATAATCACAAGCATACTACAACTTGAACTTCTATTTATGAATACATGACATATAATCTGTATTACTGATTATTTTCCCATTGTTTAGTGATTTGGATTGGAATGATATAACCAAGATAAGAAGTGGCGCATTTCGTGGATTGAACAGTTTGAAATCATTGTAAGTATGTTGAAGATAACGAATATAACTTATCGATAAGTCGTATTGTAATTAATAAAGTATATGCTATGATGAACTGAAATGATATGGTGTAAAATGACACGAGTTGACTTATATCACTAAGAGAAATGTGATGCAGAAAGTAGCACTGATGAAGGTGTTGTAGTGGAAACACAGATTGTTGTTTGAGAAGTAATCATTTTCATAAATGGAGATAAACATTAGCAACATTTATGAATTTCCAGTGGAATGGAATCCATGTAGATGAACAGTTTAGAGTGTATTGGGTAAAATGAGAAAATACTAGGTTTCTAATAGTTTTAGGAACAGAAAGTTGATTTCAGTTTTCTTAAAGATAGGATGAAATAAAACTAAAAAAATCAATTGATAAAATATTGTGAAGTACAAAATATGTTTCATTAATTATATATCAGTATTGATTGATTTTCCACAGCTTATGATTTATGATTTTTTAACACTATACACGACATTCCTCACGATAAATTAAAGACTAGACTTTTAACAGCATAGACAGTTGCTTCTTCAACTAAACTAGCATAAAGTTTAGTTACTATATCATTTCCTGATTTAATCTAGACTTTAAAAAACCCAAAAACACCTACCATTGAAACACACTTAACATATTTAAAATTGTTTAATGTTCTTCAAACATATAATTCTTGTTAGCATTCCAAATCAACATGATAAATGTTTTTTTTAAGAAACTAACAGCATTGCCGATGTTAAATATTTAAAGTTGTCTGATTTAATTCTTGGTAAAATGAAAAAAAAAATTATAGGGACTGATTTTTTGATTAAAGTTTTTTCACATTCGTGTCTCCTTTCGAAATTGTAGTCCGAGTCCTCTCATTTAATGTCGACAATACCAACGTGGGCATTCATGTATCCATGATAAAAACAGAACTGAAATTTCTGATAAGCCTTTATAAATATCAATGATAATGCAGTGAGTAGGGAAGGTTAATCGATGTTTACATGTAATTGGAATCTTCAGGCATTACATTTCGAAAATAAACATTAAAAGCGAATGACAAATTGATTCATTGATATACTTTGTCATCATATCTAAGGATAAGAAACTCATGGCTTTTTGTGTTTTTACATCGCTAACTCTGGAAATCAGTGTCAACTCTTGTTTCATTATCATATCGCTTGAATGGCAATTATTACTCAAACATAGTTTATATGATGTCCAATTTTATATGGGATGTATATAGTTGATACTTTAAAACACTGATGAAATTGGTCATTTTAATTTTAGTGACTTGTCCAACAAAGATATCAACAATATCGAGAGTGACACATTTATTGGATTGACCAGCCTAGCATATCTGTAAGTATACTTGTAAGGATGATTGAAAATCAACACGAGTTCATAATGTAAGCATTGGATGATTCAATAGAAAATCTTCTAGTGAAATTGTGCTAAATGAATGGATTAGAAGAATCCATATTCAGTGGAGACGGGCCACTAGCAATTGCAGGTATTGAATAATCTAATTTTAAATCTAAATGTTGTATAGTTTGTGCCGTTGCTGTCCTCTAATTTGTAAATCCAATATATCACTCACTCTCTCTCTCTCTCTCTCTCTCTCTCTCTCTCTCTCTCTCTCTCTCTCTTTCTGGTGTTTATATATCTCAACTGATTCGATGTGGAAGAGCTGGTTCTGCGTATAGTCAGTTTTTAACTCGGGGTAAGCTACTGATAAACAAGTTGATGGTACAGGGATTTCAACAGTCTCGACTGAATTCAACATTTCGCAAATTATATGGTCGTTATAACGATCTACTTCGTCAGTACAACCTCGCATTGGGTCAAATGCTGTTTGACGTGTTTCATACCGATTCTTAAGCCGTTCTTGACACATTGATTTTGACTGCGGATAACTCCGTTTACCTGATCAGTATATAGGGCTCACGGCGAGTGTGACCGGTCAACAGGGAATGCTTACTCCTCTTAGACTCCTGATCCCACCTCTGATGTGTCCAGGGGTCCGTGTTTGCCCAACTATCTACTTTGTATTGCTTATAAGAGTTATGAGATTGATCACTGTTCGTTATCTTCATATTGCATGTACCAATTAACAAAAATAGTTTTCAGTCTTATGTCGATTCCATTAATTCCAATGAACTCGAAATAGAAGACACAACGGAATGATACATTTCAGTTTCATACTTAGATATGTTGTTGAAAACAGACATCAAGGGCAAACTAATAGCACAACTTTATTCAAAACCGAGTGATTTCATCTTCTCCGTTGACAACTTCCCATACCTATGTATCAATATTTCATTACCATCTCCTATAAGCAATATATAATAGATAACAGGGCAAACACGAACCCCTGGACACACCAGAGGTGGGATCATGTGCCTAGGAGGATTAAGCATTCGTGAGGATTCAGTCTTTTTTTCTTTCTCTAAAATATATATAAAGGATGATTTTACAAATTTCTTTACTACTTCTCATTCTGACCTGGATTGTCATAATTATGGTGCTGTTGTGTTTTTGAAATGTTAACTGTTGTTATCACTGTCAATTTTTGTTTAATGAGTAAATGCCCAGCATCCTTTGGTTGTCATTTCTATGAAAGTATATTACGAATTAGTTGAATACAGATATATTATTCCAAAACACTGATGATATTGTTATAGAAATAATGATTTTAAGTTTTGGTTTCAAGAACGTTATATTTATGTTCCGATCATGAGCTGAGACGGAATTTTCTGAGCCAGTATCTCTATTTCTGCAACGTAATTCAGTAAACAAATACTAAACCCCATCATGTTTCTTTATTTAGTGACTTGTCTAGGAATAAGATAACTACGATGGAGAATGGCACATTTCTTGGATTGACCAGCTTGCAGTCACTGTAAATATGTTTTTCTCACGAACATTTAAAGTCAGCAATAGTTCATATTGTATGCATTGAGGGAATTCACTGCTATCTATCATGTATTACTGATATTTATTAACAATACTAATCCCCATCCATTTGCCGCATTGAGGGAGTAAATTGAATAGGTAAAAATGCAACAGTGTAAACTGATTTAATTAGATTCGCTGATGAAAGGTGACTATAATGAACAGTGATCAATCTCAAAGTCCCTATGACCAATGCAAAATAGAGAATTTGACAATGTGACAAATAGTATTAATGAAATAGTAATTGCACAAGACCTGCGGTGAAAACGTGGGTTGTTTTTCTAAACGTATAAGCACTGCTAGCATATTGTAGTAAACACAGGGTTTCCTTTAGCGGATATGAGCAACATAGTCTAACTCAAGTAGCAATTCTCCAATACAATAAAATCCATTTTGTTAAGAAATGAAAAACATCAAGTAAAATGTAATCAATTAACAGAATGTCACTCTCAACCATTTGAAATGTTTTACAACGGGGTTCAGACACTGTAATGTTTGTGAGATGGGATTCCTTCAGATTGTTTTTAAACACATTGGATTGGATCTTGTTTTTTTCAATATCTTACAGTATTATGATCCATGGAACATAGTACCATTTTGAAAAAAAAAACAAGACTTTATGTTGCACTAATAGAATTTAACAATTCACGATATAAATATAAAAACATATATCAATATATACAGGCAAAGGAATATCAGTGTTAATTACAAACAAGTAGTTTATCTCATGTACTCCTCGTCCTGATGTTCGTAAACATAATAGTGGCGCCTCGTGGTTTAACTAAAAACGTAAACACAATGTATCTCATTTAATATCACCGTATATAGCCAGGGTGTTCCGATAAACAACACGCACCACGATTACACAATCACAAGCATACTGCAGCTTGAATTTCTATTTATGAATACATGACATAAAATCTGAATTACTGATTATTTTCCCATTGTTTAGTGATTTGGATTGGAATGATATAACCAAGATAAGAAGTGGCGCTTTTCGTGGGTTGAGCAGCTTGAAATCGCTGTAAGTATGTTGATGACGACGAATAAAACTTAGCGATAAGTCATATTGTAATCTTTAAAGCAGGTGATATAATTGAATGAAATGGTGTAAAATGACACGACTTGATTTATATCACTAAGATAAATGTGGTGCAGAAAGTAGCACTGATGAAGGTGTTGTAGTGGAAACAGATTGCTGTTTGAGAAGTAACCATTTCCATAAATTGAGAGAAACATCAGCAACATTTATGAAATTCCAGTGGAATAAAATCCATGTAAATGAACATTTTAGAGTGTAGTTGGTAAAATGAGAAAATACTAGGTTTCTAATAGTTTCAGGAACAGAAATTTGAAATCAATTTTCTTAAAGATAGGGTGAAATAAAACTAAAAAAATCAATTGATAAAATATTATGAAGTACAAAATATGTTTCATTAATTATATATCAGTATTAATTTATTTCCACAGCTTATGATTTATGACTTTTTAACACTATACACGACATTCCTCACGATAAATTAAAGACTAGACTTTTAACATCATAGATAGTTGCCTCTTCAACTATACTAGCATAGGGTTTAGTTACTATATCATTTCCTGATTTAATCCAGACTTTAAAAAAATCCAAAACACCTATCATTGGAACACACTTAACATATTTAAAAATATTTAATGTTCTTCAAACATGTAATTGTTGTTAGCATTCCAAATCAACATGATAAATGTTTTTTTAAGAAACTAACAGCATTACCGATGTTAAATATTTAAAGTCGTCTGATTTAATTATTGGTAAAATGAAAAAAAAAATGTTGACGGGCTGATTTTTTGATTAAAGTTTTTCACATACGTGTCTTCTTTCGAAATTGTAGTCCGAGTCCTCTCAGTAACTTTCGACTATGCCAACGTGGGTATTCATGTATCGATGATAAAAACAGAACTGAAATTTCTGATAAGCATTTATAAATACCAATGATAATGCAGTGAGTAGGGAAGCTTAATCGATGTTTACTTGTACTTAACATTTTCAGGCATTAGATTTCCAAAATAAACATTAAAAGTGAATGAGAAATTGATTCAGTGACTTATTTTTCGATTTGTCATCATATCTAAGGATAAGAAACTCATGGTTTTTTTGTGCTTTCACATTGCTAACTCTGGAAATCAGTGTCAACTTTTGTTTCATTATCATATCGCTTAAATGGGATTATTCTTCAGACGTAATTTATTTGATGTCCAATTTTATATGGGAGGTATATAGTTGATACTTTAAAACACTTATGAAATTGGTTATTTTCATTTTAGTAACTTGTCCAACAAAGACATAAACAATATCGAGAGTGGCGCATTTATTGGACTGACAAGCCTAGAATCTCTGTAAGTATATTGTAAGGATGATTGAAAATCAACACGAGTTCATAATGTGAGTATTGGATGACTCAATAGAAAAACTTCGGATGAACTTATGCTAAATGAATGGGTTAGAAGAATCCATATTCAGTCGAGACGGTATTGAAGAATCTAATTTTAAATCTAAATTTTGTATAGTTTGCGCGTTACAGTCCTCTAATTTGTAAATTCAATATAGCACTCCATCAATGCTGCTTGACGTTTCGAAGGAATCGTTTTGTAGATCTTCACTTATTGAAATTGAGAATACGTTACTGTAAGTTACCTTCGCCTTTCCTTTAGATACTCAATATATTTAGGACTCTCGGCGGATAGGTTCTTTCTGGACACCTTCAACATAATTTTGTATTCCTTATAAGAATTACTTGATATATCCCTGTGAGCTTGGAATAAAGGACGCCACATAGTCGTTCACTTCTGTTTCATACTTAGATATTTTATTAATAGTAGACATTAACGGCAAACTAACAACTCAACTGTATGGCAAACGGGCTGATTTCAGCTTCTCCATCGTCAACTTCCTAAATTTATCTAACAATATTCCATTATCACCTGCATATGGTGTTTACATCTCTCAAATGATTCGATATGCAAGAGCTTGTTCTGCGTATAGTCAGTTTTTAAATCGACGTCAGCTATTGACAAAGAAGTTGATTATATAGGAGTTTCAACAGTTTCGATTGAAGTCAACATTTTGGAAATGTTATGGTCGTAGTAACGGTTTAGTTCGTCGACATAACCTATTATTGGTCAAATGATGTCTGATGAATTTCATTGCAATTGTTGGGCCGTTCTTGGCATATTGATTTTAACTACGGATAACTTTGTTTACCTGATCAGTATACGGTACTCGCGGCTGGTGTGACCGGTCGACAGGCGATGTGTACTCCTCATAGGCATGTGATCCCACCCCTATTGACATCAGGGGTCTGTGTTTTCCCAATTAACACATCTGATCGCACCTCTGGTATATCCAGGAGTCCGTGTTTACTAAACTCTGATTTATCACTGTTCGTTATATTCGCCTTTCATAAGATCGATAGCTGTTTGTTTGCTTGCGTTTTTTATTCATACGATTAAAGCTAATAAAGTACTAATACAATGGGTGGTTTAACAAAAACTTGGTTTGTCATTCCAGACGTATATATTTATAGACATTGTGATAATCTACAATAGAGAAAAAGAAGAAAACAAATTTAACTTTACAAAATATCAAATATAGGAGGGACATTAAAGTATTGTATGCAATCTTAATATGGATCACCAATTCGTTGGGGATTGCTTCAATAGGATTTGCTGAAAATGACACAGATTTCATAGTGTAAAGATATAATGTTGATATGCATCTATCATTCCTTGTCCGCGTGTTCCTGATCAAGAACTAAAGCTTACGGTATGACCAGTCGACAAGTGATACTTCCTCTTCATACGCACCTGGTCTTGCCGCTTGTATATCTATGGGTCACAATTTCTCAGCTCTCTAATACAAGTTGAAGATAATGAACAGTGATCGATCTCATGACTCTTATAAGCAATGCAAAACAGAGAGTTCAGCAAACATACACCCCTGGATACACCAGAAGTGGTATCTTGCGCCTAGGAAAATTAAGTATCCCCTGTCGACCGGTCCCACCCACCGTCAGCAGTGTATCTTGATCAGGTAAATGGATTTGTCAATAATCAAAGTAAGTTTCCCTAGAACGGTCTAACAATCAATATTAAACACGTCAAACAGGACCTGAGTCAATTATTCGTTGTATTGGTAAACTAGGTCGTTATAGCTACCACAAAATTTGCGAAATGCTGATTTTAAACGAGACTGTTGAAACCCTTGCATCATAACCTATTTTTGTAAGTAACATATAAAAAAAATAATAACACATAGATTCAATAAATTACTCTGCAGCTTTGCATCTTGAATATCAATTAAGGGGGTCTCCGTGGCCTAGTGGTCAGAACATCGCGCTCAAAATCACACAGCTTCTCACTTCTGGTCGAATCCCACTCGCGCCGATAAGTGAGAAAGTGTCCCAGTTTACTTTCGGAAGGTCGGTGGTATATTCGCAGGTATATTGTGTCTGGGTTCTCTCTTTCACCAATAAAAACTGGGTACCTCCATATCACTGAAAAGTGTTGAGTGTGGCGGAAAACATCAATCAATCAATCAATCAATATCATTGACAATTTCGTGGAGTTGTTGTGTTTCTGTAGTATTAGTATCGGGCCTATTAGATGTATGAAGATGCACACTTAACACACTGACGATATTGACAATAGTTTAAAATGTTTGTGACAGCGAATTTTAGTCTGTGTTCTGATTATGCGATCAAATGTCTTTT